>NW_005842877.1:141540-146434 GCF_000455745.1 Alligator sinensis
AGCTAGGTGTATTACCTTGTGTTGATGTTTGAGCCCCCTGGGTCTTTTTCCATATTAACTCTGCCCCAAACAGTTTCTCAATGTGGCCTGTCATTGCTTCCTAGCTGTGTTGTATTAAAGGCAAAATGCAGGGAAGCACTTGCTTTGCACACTTGAGATCTTGTGACTGCTCCTTTTGTCTCATGCCTACACCTGCTAGACCCATCTTTGGCTCAAGGTCTGAAACGGAGCTGTGAATCTGACTTGGGTCTGTGGACACTGCTGGGATATAACTAGAAGCCATTCTCACTGCTGCTGCCAGACCAGGGCAGCGGTAGGGCACAGGAAAGGGGGAAGTGCCCTCCCAAGCTCTGCCCACACTAGTCATTTTCCATTCCCACTAGACTCATGTTACTCTGGGTGTTGATGTGATATTGCCTGCTGGGTGGCCCCTGGGGGCTGGCATGAGCCCAAGGGGTCTGCAGAGTATCTTGGGTCTTGACTGTGTCGTGACCCAAAGGCATGATTTTGTGTGTGCTTCGGCACCAGAATTATCCCCGCCAAGTTGCAGCTTCATTGCATGGGAGAGTTCCTGTTGCAGAGGAAAACCCCGGTGCAGGGACGAGTTTCCCGCCTTTTCTGCAGCTTCTTTTGCAGAGTGCATTGCTCAAGTTGCAAGAGGAATGCACGGTGCAAAAGAGTTCCCGCCACCGGTATGTAAATTTGTTCCCCGCTATTGGCTAGTTTTAAATTATTCCCATGTGGCGGCTAACGATTGGCCTGTTAGCCGTATAAAAGGCTTGAGCGGTTTCCACCCAAGCCGAAGAGGACTTCACATCCATCTCGTGGGGACTCTGGATACACGGCAGGGTAATAGAAACCCTGTGTGGGATTCAGAGGAGCGTGGCGACCTGATCCATTGCCCACCTCTTCCCGTCTTCGAGCGCAACTTTTATAAGACGTACCTACGATTCTGATTTTGGTGGCGCGTTCACCCAGAGCATCCGGAGCTCTGTTCCGTGGAGCCTAGCAACCTCCACGAGACCGTCTGTGTTGTCTGTCTGTAACCGCAACTCAAGCAAGTTTTCCAGCCTGCACCACTGCCATCTCGGTGTAAGTAAACAATCTTTAAAACTACCGCTAAGCGTTTGTGCCTAATTCCAGCTCGACGGCCTTCCCTCTCCGACCCGGCGTGCCTGGGCTGCTGGCCACAGCCCGCGTGCAGCACAGAAAAGGGCTCGGGTCGCTCCCGGCCTGCACAGACTGGAGGAAAAAATAATGACATGGACCCTTCCCAAACTCACTTGGGGCAGCAAAATGAGATGTTGCTCACAATGAACCTTGAAAACTGTGACTTGCCCCCTTCTCTGACACCAGCAATAAAATGTAAACATTTTTAATGATAATAATGATAAAACTTAAAAAATGTAAATGATCACCTTGGGCACCAGAATTAAGCCCTTCTTCTTTAGTACGGCTGACTTGGAGTAGCAATTATAAGTCCAGTTAAGGTTAGTTAATCAATCTAATGTTCTTTAGGAAAGGGAATGCATCTCTGCAATGTCACCATCAGATTTGTATAGAGGGCTGAGTGTTGTTATGTGGGCCATAGTTTGATCAGGATTGCCACAGTCACATTTTGCAGAACTCCTAATACTGTACACCATTTGTGTATCAAATGACTGCAGCGGCCATGCCTGGTTCAGATCCTGTTTAGAGCCTTCCATGGTTTTCATGGGAGGTCAAAACCAGGAGGCTTTATTGTTGCTTTATAATTAAGCCCTGACCAGGATGGATGGGGTGATTCACATCTCTCTGATCTGTTGCCTCAAGCTTAGCTCTATCTTGATTCCAGCTGCTTTATAATTTGGGGCTGTTCTTTTCGGCAACCCAGACACCTAAAAGACTGGCTTGACCATTGGTGAAAGCTGAAATCATGGAAATCTTGAAATCCTGTGAGCCCATTTTAAGGGAAATATGGGGTCACATCTTACAAGAGTGGAGAGGCTGTTTCAAAGCTAATAATTAGGTTTCCTGGATGCCAGACATCCCAGTGGCCCATACTGAATTCAAACCATTTTTTAAAAGGACAAATCCAAAGAGTCTGAAATGAACCTTTGAACTTTCAGGTCCTTGCAGCAGCAGGACACTGACAGTGCCTTTGTCTCTCTCCTTTACCTGTGGCGCAGGCTAGTTTGTTCATGATGTTTCAGACATTATGCTTGGAAGTTGTATGAGAGGGTGGTTTACCAGTTTTTAAGCATAGATTAGACAAACGCATGTCTTGAATGGCTCAGACAGGGTTGATCTTTCCTTGAGCAGAGGGTTGGACTAAATTACTTTCTGAGGTCTCCTCTCTTCCTCCCCACAAACCCTGCTTTTCTGTAATTCCATGATTCTTGCTCAGATGAAAGAGAACATGTAAGTCCTTTAACTTTTTTGCACAAATATATGGATAGCCTGTGCTGCTGGTCAGTGTAGACATTTAAATAATAGTGTGTTGCGCTTCCCTGACATCTTTAATTTTCAAAAAGCTTTCCAAATACACCCTTATCTGCTCAAGGCCATGGGGCAGGTCCTTGGGAGGGTTTTAACATCACATTTCCTTCAAGTTTGTTTTCAAGGGGCAGCACCTACTGTTAATAATAGTTATAATTAATTAAGAGGACCCCAACTTCAGCACTGGACCAGAGGAAGGGCATAAGAGCATGTGCAGCCTATATCAACCCGGCCTGCATGATACAGCCATCAGTGCCTGCAGGATGTGCTGACTGGTCATGCTGATAAAATGCCACACAAAACTTTTTGTGGCTTTGATTCCAGTTGACTTGGAGTAAATAGGAGACATGGTCCCTCTTTAATAACAATCTGCAGCTTGTTTGCTGAGAAGTGCCCACATACTTCAGCAGTAGGGCTGGCACGCTTCTCCTGCCTGACCATCACCCATTTGCACCATTCTCTGAGCAGATGGAAGTGACCTTGTTTGTGCCTGAATACTCAGTCCTGGAAGCAGTTTTAAATTTTCTGTGTTGGCAAGGCGTGGGTGTGTCTGGACTGTTGCAGTGAGGCTGATCTGTCTGGTAAGTGCCAGCTCTGTGATGATGAAGCCAGATATCTGAGCTTCCTTAGTACTCAGCCAGCCTAGCTGAATGCCAGTTACTGTGGTGAAGTCCTGCCCTTGCCCCTTGTGCTCCATGTCAGAACTCGTAACATAATATGCTGGCCAAGTTTTGCATTCTGGGCTGAAGCCATTATCACTTGATGAATACAACTTCTCTACTACCAAATTTTTATCTATCACATCTTGCTTGGAAGGTTTTGCTTGTGGCAACAGTTTCACACCCTTCCTACTTGCCTTCTGTGTTGAACGTGTGTCTGAGATCTCCAGTAAATCCATTGTTCTGAGCATTGGGCTGCTTCCTCAGTGTGCAGGGTATAGCTTATGTCATGAGCTCAGGCATTTCTGCTTCTCCTTATTACAAACATACTGCTTAATCTGGGAAGCAGTCCTGGTTTTATCATCGGTCTCATAATGCTTAGGGTTCCCTATTCCTCCTCACTGCTTAAATCCCCAGATCATGTAATCATATACAGAGCTGACCCTAGGGCATGTGGGACCCAGAGCATATCAATCTGTGTCAGGGGAGGGAAGAGGGGGTGGCAAGCAGACGGAGAGGAGAGGGGGGGAGAGGTGACCGTGTGGAGTGGTGGCACCCTCGGGACCTGTACAGCACTGTCCGCAGGGCCCCTCAAAGCGTGGGGCCCAGGGCAAGCTCCCCAGTCCCCCCACTTCTCGGGGATGGCTCTGATCATATGAATATGTTAATCTTGATCTCAGTGATTGAAGTGGTTATTTAAGCCATTGTGGTTATGGAGAAAAGCTTGAAAAGGTGCCCCTAAAGGCTGAAAAGGCACATAAGAGGAACCTAACATGTATTACTTAAAATCATAAAGTTTTTTTTAACAATGATCTTATGCTTTTTGGGGGTCTGACTAATGACTTTGGAATGGTTGTGATTGGCAAGACTGACACCTACAATGGAAGAGGAATTACTAAGAAGGGAGTAGAGATTATACTGTGTTTTATGTAACTGAGACACATTTTATGTTAAAAATAGATGTGGAGTGTCAGCAAGTATGTTTTATGTGTTCTTGCAGATTAATTGACACGGGACAGGCAGTGCAGACTTACCGTGCTCTCAGTACAGAAGGATCTGCCTTGGCACTGGCTGCTGGGAAAATGTGACATCTTTGGAAAATATTTAGCCAAGTTGTCTTTTTTTATGCACTTTCCATTCCATTTGCTACCTCCCAAAATACATGAAAGCAAAGTGCCATCGACCTGACTGGCATGGGCAGCATTTTGCTTTTGCTTCTATCTGCACAGGGTCCATGCTATCACTACAAATGATATTTGCTGGATTAACCTCACCAGGGGAAAGCAAATAGATAGTCAACCCTTCCCTTAGTATGCCCCTGAGGGTAGCTTTAAATACTGTGAGGAAAATACCTTTTTTAAAGTAACTTGTGGGGCAGAGCAAGGGATAGGGTTGTGTTGGTGTGTGTGTAGGAGGGACAGTGTTTGTTGCCAGCTCTCACAGTTGATATCACAAGTCTGCTATTTTTCTTGTAGACCCTGCTCCAGGATTGTGTGAGGATCTTGGATCTCATTTTCTTTTGAAAAAGAGATATCTAGCTCTGTTTGATGTGAGAACAAAGCTTGCAAATATGACTTAAGTGACCTGAAAACGAAAATAAAAACATTCCCACTTCTACTATTGTTTTAATTAATTCACCTGATTCTCAAGATGAGTTCATGAGTTGTTGGGGTCTGGTGTGATATTTCTCATGGATTTCTGGAGTAGGCAAGGCTGGAGAGTGAGCCCAGGAGCAAATACAAAGCAGAGACAGGGAA
>NW_005842877.1:146444-146663 GCF_000455745.1 Alligator sinensis
AAGAGAATAGCAGGCAGGGGCTTGGCAGTGCTGACAGGCAAGTGGGGTCTTCCAGCAGGGTGGCCCACCTGACCTGCTCTCAAAAGGAGCACAAGTTCTAGCAGATTCAGAGTCCTCCTGATCTGATCAGCCAGGCCCCATTGCCTGCTGGCCACCCTCTAGTGCATCATCTTGTGCAGGATGGAACCTAGGACCTGGGCTTCATAAGGTCTGGCTTCT
>NW_005842877.1:146673-172920 GCF_000455745.1 Alligator sinensis
ACCTGGGGAAGGGCATAACTTCACTGTACTTGGGAGTGCTGCCACAATGCCCCATGCATACCAGCTCCTGAGACAAAGCCACGTGGATGCATGAGAGCTACCCTGAATGTCTGCTTGGTACCACTCTCAGGTGCCTAAATTGGGTGTTCTGATTGGCATGTGGCCGGGACCGCTTCAGGGTGGCTGTATCACCCTCTTCCTGAGGGGTACTGCTAGGTACAGTTGGGTGGTGGTAGATAAGGCCACTCTGCTCCTTCCTGGAATAAGGTTTTAAACAGTAAAACCTTATTAAAACCTTGTTTACTGACATCTTCCATCTTGGAGGAGGTGTCAATGCCACTAACTGCAAAGAGCCCCTTTGCAGTGATTTCAAGTCAAAGAAAGCAGGGGCAATCCATCTGGCCCCATGGCCTCCTTCTGTGCTGACAGTTGCCTGTGGACACTGATGGTGTAAGGAGGGAAGTGGCCTGTGAATGAATAAGTGGTCAAAAGCCCTGCAGGCCTAGATGGACAGAGTCGGTGTGTATTGTGACTATATTTTAGGTGTTGTCAATTGGCAGAGGCCATAGGCAGTTCTCCAATGGTGCAGTGAGCCCCGGGACTCTGCTTGGATCCATGAGGGGCTCTGCTCCCTGTTTCCATCTGTCAAGGCCATCAGCTGTATGACTCGTACTCCTATTCCCACCCCAAATGCCAGTCCAGAGTGGGGCAACAGGGCTGAGGAGAGGCAGCACTGCCTGTCAGCTCATGCTTGCTTCTCTTGCCTGCTTCTTTTGCTAGCTTGACCTTCAGCTCACCCTAAGGCTTGCAGCACTGATGCCAAGTGCCCCACAGCATCTTGCAAATGCAGTGCACATGTCCGGGATGCTGGGTGGGGAGCTGACCCCACAGGCAGCGCTCTGTGTCCCCCCCAGTGAAAATCATCTGGTCTTATGCCTGCTCTCTGTTCCCACCTCTGCGGGTGGGCACTGGAGGGTCAGGGTGGAAGGAGGGAGATGAGATTGCAGGGCCTATCCCTGGGATGGACTGCACCCATGTAACTTGCACTCTGGATTGGGGAAGAAGGGGAAGTTACAGAGGGTGGGTATGGAGAAAAAAAGAGGAAGCAAAATAGTAATTGCGTCTGTGGCCCCACCATCCCCATGAGGTTGAATCATTCTCCATCTTATCCTCTGCTCCTGTGATGGTGCTTTGCAGGGAATGTCCCTTCTAAAATGAGAGGAATGGGCAATCCAACCCCCTCTTTGGCTCCATTAGTATATATGGGAGCGAGTCCAGATCTTGGGTGCCTGTGGCCTTGGTGACACCAAGCATAGAGGGGTAGGTTCTGAATGAAGAAGCCATAATCTAACAAGAGCTGTCTTGTGGGCAGGGCTCCTAGGAGTTAGCCTGTTGCATCTGAGTGTGCCCCCAGGTCCCACCATGCGAACTGAAGCTTGAGAGAGGCAGAGGAAAAGGAGAAGCCAGCAGGGCCAGAGCAGATTGCATGGCATAGTATCTCTCTTCCTGACCTTCACTAAGTGAGATCAAGACTTTGTAGAGGAGGAGGATCAGGTAGGGCTGATGCATAGCATGGCACTGACCCTAGGGGAGGTGGGAAGTGGCCTGGAAACAGACCAGGTCAGGGGGCAGCAGCCTTTCCCCAATGCCAGCTGGATGTGATCAGATTGTGGCTGTGGGTTGGAAGTCTCCACCTACTTCTTCCTTCTCTTCCCCCTCCCCTACCTGTAGCCAGCTGCCTGCACTCGCTCAGCTCCAACAGGTTTGTGCTTCACTCAGTATAGATTCCTGAGAGCCCCTCTACAGAAAGGGAAGCACAGACAAGGGGGGGTAGCAGGCTCTGCAATGGAAGGGAGTGTTGCAGAGGGGATGGGTGGTATGGTACAGCCCTGTGTCACTGATCCCCTGTGCTGGAATAGATGTCTGTAGGCTAGATTGGACATCCACAGACTGTAGGTGGCAAACCTCTGGATTAGGAGGCTTGCCAACTCTCATATCCTCCCTCGCTCGTGGCAGCAAAGCCGTGCTAACAGACAATCCTTAGGGAGCACACCAACTCTTGTACCATCAGTAATGGAGGTCCCAGGCAGTAATATGGTGAAGGTCTGGGTTGCCCAATGTGAGAGGTTTCACAGCCTGGCCCTCAGCATTCTCTCCCTTTGTCTCCTTGTTTTGGGTTTGAACTAATCTGAATGAAGCCCAGTGACCCCACACTGAGGCGCTCTTCAAGGAGGGTGCGGTGCGGTTCCAGCCCTTCCCTGTTGCTTCGTTGCAGATCTGTTGCAGGACAGTCACCAGGCACCCTGGGTCACAGTTCTCACCAGCTGCTCCCCCTCGCTCAGTGCAATACAAGGCAGCTCTTATCCCACAGTTCCTTGGGTTTTAATGTCCTTGGCCTCCTTGCCGCATCTGACTTGGATCAGGCAAGGCCCAGAACATGCCTGCCAGTATCTACTGGGAGAGGCAGGAAGGGCAGTTGCTTGGGGGAGGATAACTGCCAGGCATTTAACCTTCTTTTCTCCTCTTGAGCATTGCATTGTTGCCCAGACTTTCATTGAGGACAGCAAGCTCCCTCCCCAATTCTTAAAATAAAACACCCAGCTGTCCCAGAGCCAAGAGGCCCCCATTGTTCCTCGGCCCAAGGCCGAGCATGCAGGGAGGACTGCGCTCACATTCAAGCTGAAAGTATCTCACAGACGTGGGGCTAGGCAGGGGGCTGGACCCAGACTTTCCCTATGGGGCTCTGAAGGTGCAAGGGTGGGGGTGGGATTTTCAGGGTTTAATCAGCCTGGGTCCCCATGGCTTCTAATCAAGGTCAAGATCCTTGGGAGCTTTGAAGATCCCCTTCCCCTTGTCCAAAGGCCCTTGCTGGGCCAGAAGCTCTGTTGCATCAGGCTCTGGGCAGCAATGGAGATGGCAAAAATCCATGTTGCAAAAACCACATGATCTCAGTAGATTCAGCCTTCAAGTGGAGGGGACACAGGAGACAATCAGCATGGATAGACACAGATCCATGTTTGCTGATTTGTTGTTGTAGCTGCATAGAGAAATAGCAGCTTTCCCCTTACTGCTACATTCTTATACATGGACTGAGGAGCTGGTGCTGGGGTCATGGTGCTATGAATCACCTTATTGGAGGAGTGTCCAGTGCAAGGTGGAGCACAGAAGGAAGACTGGGGGCCTTTGTATGAAGAGTGGGCAAAATGCTGGCCTCATTAATGGTGCAAAGGAGGTGGTGAGTTGACATGGTATGGTGTGGAAATAAATGGAGCTAGGTTATGAGTGGGGCACAGGAAAGATGGAAGAGAAGGAGTATGTATGTGCAGCGTGGAAAAGGAGAGGGGGATTGGTCACGGGGGGATATATGGAAGCCATAGTAACCATAGTTAGTGGAGATGGCTGGGGTGAGAGGGTTGCAGCTAATGAGATGGTGGAGTCAGGCTGGAGTTTGGAAACATTAAGGAGAATTTGGATGTGCCTGGGAGTGTTGGTGAGTGAGACAGAGGCAGAAGGGTGGGGGTTCTGTCAGCAGTGATGGGAAGGGGCACTGAGCAGTGAAATCTGGCCTGTCTAAGCTGGTTCAGTGGACCACAAACAGAATATTGAGGAGGTGCTGGAGACACAGGCCAAGACTCCTGATTTGTTGGAGGAGGTGGGTGTGTGTCATTGAAGCTGTGTAAGTAGATGCTGTTGCCCAGAGTGAGGTCATGAAATGGGAGTCCAGCGCAATTTGGATGCACCTGGGAGTGTTGCATTGCTCCAGCCTCCTTGAGCAGAGAGCAGCTCTTCAGCTCCAAAGGCTCCCACATCACGTGGGGCTCTTCTGTGGGGCGTGAGGCACTGTCCTTCCTGTTGTTCCAAGGACATTGGCAGTAGTGGTCTGCATTTTCTGGAGAGGTGTGTGCCCCAGTCAGATGTAGAAAGCAGGCAAAGGCTCAGGTTATGGGCTGGAGCATGGCTTATAGGAGCTGAAGGACTCTGTACATGCTGGAAAGTGACTGTTAGTAACATGGCACGTGAACACTGTGGGCTGTGAAGTCACACTCCTGGAGCTTACTGTGGTGGCTTCTGATACAGCTAATGCAGACAGCCATTGACACACAGCAAATTGTGCTGGCCATTGCCATCCCCAGAGCTCTCAAGGATGCAGGCATCTCTTGTGCTTTGTTAAGTGCAGACTCGGCTGTTTGTGTCCGTTTACTGCTCATACTAGCCCTGGCATTGTCGTTCTTGTCTGTTTCACTGGTGCTCCTGGCCATCACTTAACTGCCCATCCAGCCAGCCTCCTATAAGCAGTGGGGATTATCTGTCCCAGAAAAAGGTTCAGAAGTCATTGGACTGTGGCCTTTCGTGCCTGACTTGGTATACCAGGGAACCAGAAGGCTCCTGCTACTTAAGAGGAAACTACAGCAGGCTGAGCTGGCTCCGGGAAAGCTAGCAGCTAAGAAACTAGCTACCTCCTAGCTGAGTTGCAGCCAAAGCCAGCAGTAACAAGCACAATGGATAGACAGCCAGGCTGCTCAGGGGCTAAGAGCTGCAAACAGCAGTTAAGCAGCCATGAGAGCAGGCAGGCAAGGCCTTAGGGTCAAGGTGAACAAACGCTGATGGCTGACCAGAAGGAGGTGGGGCTTAGCATGTATATAAGCTCAGGGCCTGAGTGTAGAGGGGCAGTCTGGACCTGGAGGCAAGAGCCTGAGTGTGGGAGGAATACAGGAAAGTTTTTATCTGGCACTAGGGCTATCTTGAGGAAAGCAAAGAGTGCTGCTGCCCTGCAGGGGTGTATAACCTGGGGTAAGGGCAGGCCTTGTTATGCAGGTAGGTAGCTGCTGTTTATGTTTGGACCCAGAGGGGGTTTAGTTTTGTATTTTCAGTAACCTAGTTGCGTTCCCCTCCTCACCCCCATCCCTGTAATGTTAGTTCCTCGCTGGGCAATCTGTATTTCCCTACTGGCTTTGTCATCTTTTTGGATTCACAATCCTAAACATCTACTAATAAAATTCAATGTGTTCTAGCCAGAGGGCATATTTCTTTATCATTTACCCATGGTTTGGGATTGGGGCTAGTAGAGGTGGTACAGAGGTCTCAGCCGTGCCTGAGGGCATGAGAGTGTCTGGAGTCTTGCACTATCTGAATATGAACTGTGGCCTGATCGTGCTGGAGGGCATCTATTAGGCCTGTGCGAAGTGGCTAATATTTGCTTCAGATTCGGTCGATTCAGGGGACAGCGATTCGCTTTGGTGATTCGAATCACTGTCCTGATTCGATTTGGCTGAATCTGATTCGGAGATTCAGCAGCAGCAGAATCTCTGAATCAGCCAGGCCAGGACCATCCCCTGCCCCTCTCCCAGCCTGGCAATGGTTGCCCCGCCTTCCCCAGCTCCTGGTACTGGAGGGGGAAAACATGCTGCGGCTCTGTGGGTGCTGCCGGGCGGGGGGTGGTCCCTGCTGCCCCCCACTGCCCCATGCTGCATGGGGGGGCTCTGCATGAGCCCCTGAACCCCCCCCACTCCCCCAACCTCCTCACAGGTGCCCCACACAGGCCAGCTCTGGCCCTTTAAGAAAAAGAAAAAAAAATGAAGAAACCCTGGGACTTGCTGCTGGCGGGGTGATCCCCACTGCCCCTTGCCATGTGGGGGCTCTCCAGGAGCCCCCAAAGCCCAGAGGTGTGAGTCCCAGGGCTTTTCTCTGCTTTATTTTTCTTAAAGGGCCAGAGCCCCAGCAGGCAGGGCAGCGGGGTGGGGGTGGGGGGTCGAGGGGGCTTGTGCAGAGCCCCCCCATGCAGCATGAGGCAGTGAGGGGCAGCAGGGATTACCACCCCTGCCTGGCAGCACCGATACAGCCATTGGGGACTGCCTGATCAGCCAAAGCTTTGGAGAGCTTTGAATCGATTTGGACCTTTAAATTGCTCCCCTGATTTGATTCGGATTTGGAGATTTGGTTACTGAATCGGGCTGAATCACTCCTGAATCAAATCACCACCCGAAGCGTCGCACAGCCCTAGCATCCATGGTGTAACTAAGTCATTAATAGCTGTCCCAAAGATGGGGCTATTACCACTGATTCAGCCCTTTTGGGGCACTTCACTCCCAAACTCTAATGTGTTGAGCCAGGGATTTTAGTCAGCTGGGTAATCTCTCCTCCTGGAGGCATCCCCCCCCCGCCCATGCCAGAATTAGCAACAACTTTTCAGTTCTCTGATTCCTGAGTTTGGGAATCAATCAGGAATCCACCCAGTTCTGGTTTGAGGTGATCTCACAGCAGAACAGCAGGTGGCTGCTACCTGTCCTGGTGTGAGATCAGCAAGGATCCTGGTTTTCTCTGATTTAAAAATTGCAGATTCTCTGATTAATAAAACCCCAAATCCACATTTTTCCATGATTAAAATGAAACACCACTATACATAGATATCAGTTGAACACAATGTTTTGTTGATATTTACCATTTTAAAGTTGTTTGGAAGGCTACCAGTGCCTCAATCACTAAATAAGATACATTCTAAATACCTGTAAATGCTGGTGTTTGATTTGGGCTTTTTTATCATGGAAAATCAGAGCTCCCCCTGCCCCCTTTGCTCATCAAGATGTGGGTCCAGATGCAGTTGTCCCCCTCTCTCCCTGCCCCCCTCCACTGCTTTGTGGCACTGAGAACAGCCCTACTATGCTGCTGCCCTGCCTATGCCATTGCCCCTCACTCCCCACCCACAGTATCCTAACTCCTACTGGTGCCTCTCATTCCCCACACACAGTCCCCTGGGCCCTGCTGGTGCCTTTTTAATCCCCACCCACAGCCCTCCCACCTCTGCTGGTGTCTTTTACTCCCCACCCACAGCCCCCACAGACATGCTGGTGCCCCTCACTCCCCATCCACAGCCCCCTGGCACCCCCAGCCCTGCTGGAGAGAGCCCCTAGCTGCCAGAGCTATGCGGCCAGGGACCTGGGTTCACAGCACCTCCTGCCCCTGCAGCAGCACCTGAACTCCAGCTGCTACATGTGGGAGGTGGCTGCTGCTGCCACAGAAGGGAGCATGGAGCCTGGCTCCTAAGGCTGGCATAGCCAGAGCAGAGCCCATGGGGGAATGCGCAGTGCAGGCTGCTGGCTTGGGCTCCCCGCCCTGTTCCCAATCCCCAGGGCCTCCATGGCCCAGTGGGCAAGACCCAACACAGCAGGACAGAATGGGGCTGGGCAGGGAAGCTCAGTGCTGCTGTTGGCAGCTCCACACTGCCCTGGTGAGGTACCCTCTGCCCACCCAGCAGCACAAGGGGTACAGCTCTGTGCCACTGCCCCTGCTTCTGCTGGGCAGGCAGGGGGCATGTCACCATAGCGGCATGGGGATCCCAGCACTGGCACCAAGCTTCCCTGCCCCACTCTGCCCTGCTGCACTGGGTCTCGCCTGCTGGGCTGCAAAGGCCCCAGAGGAAGGCCAGTAGGGAAGAGAGCCCTGAGCCTGCAGTTGGCAGCCTGCTCCATGCACAAATCTGGGGGGCACATGCCATCCCCCAGGAGTGCACCCAGCAGTGGGAAGTCAGCCTCTGCCCCCTGGACAAGCTGCCTGTGGCTCCATCCCATTCCCTGCCCAGGGCCCTGAGGCCACACACTCCAGCCCCAAGCCCCATACACCGCCCCAGCCAACAGCAGCCCCAGCCCTGCCCAACTCATTCCCTACCTCACTATAGAGGCCACAATCCCCTCCCCACAAAACTTACCTGCCGGAGCTGCTCTCCAGGCTGCCTGGCAGTTGTGTGCATGTGTGAGTCTGCACATGTACATGGCACCCCCTGCATGGCCACCCTCCTCCTGCCCCTCCCAGCCCCTTGAAGGCTGGAACTCTGCCGTCTGCAAGGGGAAACCCTTGGTTTCTGGTGGGTTCTTTAAAAGAGAAAATCTGGATTTTTTCATCTTAAAATGAGAAAATCTGGGTTTTACTGCATTTTTACGTGGCATATGGAAAACCCAGATCCCTGGAGGTCAGGCACACATTGTCCACTCACAGTATCTTGCAGTCTCTTGACCAGGGTGGGAGAGATGCTGTAGTTTCTTCTGAGGTGGTCACCAGAGCCATCTGGTTCAGCTGAAGCCCATTTTAGGCTGTGGCTGGTCAGAAATATTCCAACTAAAGAGTTTTTTTTCCCTCTGTCAAGAAATGCTGAAGAGATAAAACAAAACCATCTAATAGAAGCATACTGGGGCTGTATTATTTTTACATTTTGTTATAACCCTTTTGACTACATTCTTTTCACTTTTATGTTAGACTGTCAGTGGTATTGGAGTGCCTACCTTCCATGTGTCCCCATTTACACAATGCTTTAGTTATAAGCTGGAAACATGGAGGCTGGGAGGATCAAAGGAGCCAGGGTGCCATGTGGCAATGCAGCTAAAAGATGAGCTCCTGCATTGGTTTCAGCAGTTTGACAGTAACCATGTTTCTCTATGATAGCTGAAGCCCATGTAGCCCAAGGTCAGGCCTGGGATGAGCCCTTCTCTCATAACTACTGGTTTTGCTGGCAGCCTGCAGGTGATCTAGGTTTGTGATGCACTGTTCAGGGAAGAGTTGGGGGAGAGAAAGACAGTGGTCAGGGCCCCTGCGCTAGGTTGTATTGCCTCCTTTGTTTAGTGATGGTTGATGCATTAGTTAATGAGGATGCTCCAGCCCTGGCTAACAGAGGCAACTCTTTTAGCTCGTGCATAGATGTCCAGAGACCGTAGGTTTGATCCTGCTGCTGCCAAGCCACTCAGGGTTGCAAGGGTAAATTCCTGAAGTTTTGCACCAAGCTTCTTGTATTTCACCAGTAGAATTGTCAAGCATAATTGATTAAATCAGCAGCACCTTGGAGGCTTTCCCAGCATTACTTTGCTTTCCCAGCGTTAAGCGCGTGGCAAATACGACGCCACCATGTCATTTTCCAGAGCTAGTTCTGCACAAAAGTCCCACGGCTAGGTCAGATCACTCCCCACCACAGGCAACCGACTGATGCTTTATTAGCACAGAAGCAGTGAGGGATGGGAGTCATTATGCAAAGGATATTGCCCATGGCTTTTCTCTGTCAGATGCTGTTAGTTCTGAGGCATCGGTAAGTAAAAGCAAGACCTAAAGCCTTTGAGAATATCTGCTCTGTAAATGAATGTTGTCAGCCCAGTTTAATCCTGTGGGAGCGACTCCAGAGCAATTTTCCTTCTCTAGAGGATGGGTCTGTGACAGCTCTGCTTTATGGGAGAAAACACTGCTTTTGTTACTGTTGTTTAAGCACTACTGTAATATGAACAATCAGGGCTCTGGCCCAGATCAAGGCCTTGTTCTGCCAGGTGCTGTGCATGAAGTGAGAACAAGACCTTGCTCCAAAGAGCAAGGGAATTTGAGGTACAGGGGATTGAAGCAGTTTGCCCAGAGTCTCACAGAAGGACCAGGAGTAGAGTGTAGCTGTCCTGATTCCCAGTCCAGTACCTTTCTCCCATTAGATTATACTTGTGTCACTGATACGCACCTCCCATACCTAGAGAAAACTGCACTCTCCCTTGAATGGGAAATGTCAGGCAACCTTAACTACAATTCCATCTCCTACATTCCAGTCCTAAAATTTGATAGCTGAACAGGATTCAAAGCCATTATGTCTTCCAGAGGTCTCAGCCTAGTATCAATGCCCTGTTTCTGGGAATCAAGAGCCCCCCCACCCCAAAATAAATAAAGACTCCAGGTAGAACTCAAGGCAGAGAGCAAACTCTAGGCCGAGAGCAAACTCTAGGCCTGTTTGCTGAGTTCCTTCTCTCCCAAAGCTTCTTTCTTTCATCCCAGAACTAAGGGCAGCATTTCTTCCCCAGAGTCATAATTTGCCTATGCACTGAAGGTATATTTGTGCTGCACCAACTGCAACTCGTACATCTGGAACTGGTGCAAGAGTACTATTAAGAAACACCCCATGCATGGGCATCTTCAGTGACATTGTGATCTAACCTTAGAGCTCATCTCCCTAAACTTTTCCACCACTGAGGATGTATACCAATAAATACTAATTCAAAACCAAACATAGGCCTAGTGTGCTTGTTAAATTTTTGCCAGCATTCCCTTGTTAGGTTGGAATGTGAGAAGACCATCTCTCCTTGACTGATACGGCTATGGTGATAGGTGTCACACATGGAATTTTCTGGAGCTTGGGGAACTGGTTCCAGCTGTATTGGCAAAAGCATTCTTCTGCTTGTATAAGCTGCACTGCAGCCATATTCATGCAGGAGTATGATGTACTTGAACTAAACTCTCCTGATCTGTGCTGAACTCCGCAAATCTTGCCTTTTATTAAACCCTGACATTTTTAACATTCTTTACAATTCGTGTGCAGATTTTTCAATGCTGAGAGCAATTTGCCAGCAGAATGACTGTCCTGGGGAGGTGGTAGACTCTTCCTCACTTACAGTTATTAAATCTAGACTGGGTGTCTAGCCTTTCTGCTCAGCCAGACGTTCCAGCTGGTGGCAGGGGTCCCTAGGCAAGGGGTCCTTGCTGTGCTATGCAGAGGGTCATATTACATCTTCAGAGCTCATAGTTCTGCAGCAGAAATTTACACACATGCATGTGCTGTTCCATAGATTCCTAGGGTTGGAAGGGACCTGTTAGATCATTGAGTCCGACCCCCTGCTCTGGGCAGGAAAGAGGGCTGGGGTTAAGTAACCCCAGCCAGGTGCTTGGCTAATCTCCTTTTAAATGCCTTCAAGGTCGGGGAAAGCACAACCTGCCTTGGAAGCCCATTCCATATTTTGGCAACCCTTACCGTAAAGAGTTCCAGCATCATTCTTTTTTGATGTTGAGTTTCATGCTTACTCTTTGCCATGCCATGGACAAATGTTTACAGCAGTAGTCCCTGAAATTGGGATATGATGCTCTGTACAACTGTGATCATTACAGATTCCCTTTGTGAATAGACCTGCACTTCTAATTCACTTCCTCAGCCTTGATAATGGCAACCTTTTTTATTTGGGTGCATGTATGTGTTTATTGTTATCCTTCCTCATTTCTAAGTGGTTAAATGGACTTCTACAAACAGACTTTTGTGCTCAAAACAATCCTGGATGAGTTCAGCCCTGAGGAAAATGGTTTTGAAAAGTCGTATATGTATGAAAGCCAGGGGAGGGGGGGTTAGAATGTGACATTCTTGCTGCCTCTAAGGCCCTTTCTTTTATATGATTAAGTGGCAGTGCAAATAAGCAAAAAATTGTTCTGTTAGGAACCAATGCAGCAACACTCAAATCATTGCATTATTGTACTCTGGACTCGAAGCTTTGGTTGAAAAAGGAAAAGGCTCAAGGTGCCTCAAATGTGTCTTATAGGATGGATCATGTGGTAGGCCTGGTCAGCATCAGAGACATTTGTGCAAGGGATGCTCTTCCAGTGCCTATCTTTCATCCTTGATGGCAGAGCTGGAGAGCTCCCGCAGGTGCCACCATCAGCGGCAGGAGCAAAGCTGGCAAGCTCCTGTAGGTGGCGGTGGCTCTGTCAGATGGGGCACATGCCCCCCTCTCCGCCCCCGCAGTGCCCTTCCACACGTCGCCTATGCTATCCCTACTGTGAAAGTCTTGCCATAGGGCAAAGTCCTTAGTGCAGACAGACCTGCAGAGCCTGATTCAGCAATGCAAAGTTTCCCTGGCCCTTAGAGCAGGGAGTGGGTTGCAAGCATCTTTCCTGCTGCACAGTCATTGGACAGTTCCAGGGAAAAGGGATGTTGGGAAGAAACTGAGTTGATCTGCTATGGCCTTTGAAGGTGATTTGAATGTTGGAGAAGAGAAAGAAGAGGAGCTGGTACCAGGTGACCAGCTTTTCACAGAAATGTCCAGGGATTGAGAAACTCTGTGCAATGGTGGAAGCAATGGCCAGGATGCAAGTGGAGGAAAAAAGTGAGGCATTGGCACATGCCTGAGTCTGCAGGCAGCCTGTGATACCAGTTCTGAGTCTGGTGTGAGCTACCCAATGATCCTGAGTGGTATTTCAAGGCCAATCATTATAGGAGAAACTTAGCCCGTATGGCTGCTATGAAGATATTGGGGGTTGGATTGGGGTATTACTAAATCATCACAGATTTAAGAGCTGCAAAGCTCTGGCTCCACAATCTGTTCCCTCTTCTCCTCCCCCCACAGCCCTCACATATAAAGTTTCCTCCAGTCTTGCTTGAAATGGAGAGGAAAGAGTTGCTGCATCCTTTCCCAGAACCCAGGTGGCAGGTGCACAGAGCACTCACTGAACTGTTGAGAGGGAGGGTACGGCGAGTCATGATATAATGTCACCCAGGACACAATCTTGGTGTGTGGGTGTGAACTATAAACAGGGATCACTTCACTTCCTTCCTGCCCCTTCACTTCCTGTCCCATCAAAATGGGGCCATCTCTAAGGCAGAGCGTGGTGGTAGTGCAAAGTGACACCATCCATTTAAAATCCATTCTTCCATCCAAAAACACTTGCCCTGCTGTTGCTACAGGGGACAGGAAGTTTTTCTTATTTGGAAACTCAAGAGAGATTTTTGAACAAAAAGACAGCAGTGCCTGTTGCTGGTTTGCTCTGCCAACTGGACAGCACTATGTGGAGCAGGTCTCCTCTGTTTCCTGGCTTGTTTGCATGGGTCTTCCCTGGGTTTTAGAAACTTGCATCTTTCTCCACATGAATGTGGGCAGTCAGGCTAGGGCTGGGGCAGCTCTGGCAACAACACACAGCCCATTGTCTGAAATTAACTTCATCTTGGGAATAGCTCCTGTCCTGATGGTGTGGTAGTTTGGAGTGGGAGGTGATTTGAACTCTGGCTTGTAATTAGCAGGGCTTATCTCTAAATCAGCCAAAAAATTTTCACTTGCATACTCCAGGGAAGGTGCCCCAGGATGTTTTAAAGACCACAAGTACCATGGCTTCGGCTTTATTCACAGATTGTAAGGCCGGAAGGGAAGATCATTGGGTCCAGCCCCCTGCACCAAGCAGGCAAGACAACTGGGGGTCAGGTGATCCCAGCAAGGTGACTGTCCAGTCTCCTCTTGAAGATTTCCAGGGTAGGCGATTGCACCACCTTTGGAGGGAGCTTATTCCACACTCTGGACACCCCTGACTATGAAGAAGTTTTTCCTAATGTTGAGCCTGAATTGATCTTCCAGGATTTTGTGGCCATTACTCCTAGTTTTGCCCTCGGGTGCCCTGGTAAACAGTTGCTCACTAAGCCCTTGATGTACTCCCCTAGGGTAGTGGTAAGCTGCTACCAGGTCCCCTCTCAGCCTTCTCTTCCTCAGGCTGAAGAGTCCTAGATCCCTCAGCCTTTCCTCATATGGCTTGCCATGTAAGACTTATCATACGGGTGGCTCTTCTTTGGACTCTCAAGCTTGTCCACATCCTTTTTAAGGAATGATGCCCAGAACTGGACGCAGTACTCCAGCTGCGGTCTCACCAGTGCTGAGTAAAGCAGAAGAATCACCTCCTTGGTGTTTACTGGAGATGCATCAATTGATGCATGCCAGAGTATTATTTGCCCTACTGGCAACAGCATCGCACTGCTGGCTCATATTCATACTGTGATCTATTATGATTACCCCTAGGTCCCTTTCATTTGTGGTGCTAGTCCCATCCAAACAAAAGCAGCCCTCACACCACCTTGGGACATATCAGTATAGTGACTAGGGCTCGCCCAGTTTGAGTGCCTGAGATCTGATGGGAAGAGAGCTGGAGCTAGTATGATGTACTGTGCTTGTTGTCATAACACAAGTGTACACACATACTGTTCTCTCTCATTACATGGCAGCTATCAGCTGCCAGTGCATGCCTGCTATTTGCTGTCGTTGCAGACTATTGCCTGTGTCCACGATCTGCTCTTGTCAGGCCTCCAAATGCCGGCTGTCTGTTCTCCCACCATGTGCTTGTGCTCTCCCTGTGGCACCCACGCATGCTGTCATACTGCACACATCACACACATGTACATTCAGGCACCTGCCTGGTGCTGTAATCAGGATGGATTGATTTAAACCCAAGTACTTTAAATCACTGATTTGAATGAGGATTTAGATCAGCAAACAGGAAACCTTGATTTAAATTATTACTTTTAATCTTGTATTGCATTTGTACTCTTTCATTGCTTTTTCTAAAGACAAGCTGATTCTCATCAGTTCATTTAACCTGGTACTTCTTTTTGCTAACCAGAAACTAATCCTTTATTTAGGCAATTGTACAGCTGAACATTTATTTTATTCAAAGGCTTAATTTTTGTATTTGTACTACATTGGAAAGTGGTGAATTGTGCTTTTCTTATTTGATAGATGATGCTTAATTTTTGTATCAGTTACTTGTATCCAGATCCAGTTGGACAGAAACTGAAATTTAATTAAATGCATAACATCAGCACTTTTAATTTTTTTTTTAGTTAAGTAAAGCTATTTTAATGTTCTGGATGCAAGAGTCAAAAAGTAAATTTATGAAAATTACATTTAAAGGTAACTGATATTTTAAACAAAGGAAGGATTATCTGTAGTAAGTGAATAGAATTGCATGTTCCACCACCCATGTCCTTCAAAGTCTTGGGTCTGGGAGTGATTCTCTCCAGTATTGTTCTTATCCATTGGGTGGAAGAGGAGAACAAGACTTTTTGCTTTTCCATGTTAGACTTTCGTGTAGGTTTTCATTTCAGAATCAAAATTGAATGGATTTTTAACAAGAGCATTTAACTTGAACACCATCAAATTTGAATTTAAAAATCCAACTAAATGAAACACCTGTTTTTTCAAAATCATCAATATTTATCCATCTGGAGAGGGATGTGTTCACAGAATAGGTGTTGTCATTAATTAAGATTGTGTATTTGCTGAGGAACTTTGTGTGTATGTGTACGTGTGTATGTGGAAGTGGACACTGTGACCCAGAGCCTCTTCCACCTAAGCATGAAAGTGGACTTGGTTGTTTTAGCAGGATTTTTTCCACCCTGCTTCAGTTCCTAGAAAACCATTAATGTGCCTACACTGGTAATACATCACCATCTCAACCTTGAGACTACATCACAGAAAGCAACAAGGAGAAGCAGGACCCACCTGTTAATGGTTTTTCAGGGATTTTAGTAGGGTTGAATAGGGTCACTATTAAGCACCTGATAGCTGGAAGAGGATCCTGCCATGAGTCAAGTCCCCAGCTGCAACCAAATGGGTCTTTTGCTCAAACTGTAGGGGAGCCAGTGTTTAGCTCTTGTGGCCTGTGGTTCAATCCTCAGGTGTCAGAAGGGCAATGCTGATGAGATGTATTTGGTTAAACCCTAGAAAAGCGACCTTTTCCTATGACAGCAAATAAAGCAAGGAAATTAGGGCATCCTAGCAGTGTACTCAACTGGTAGTTCTCAACAACTATTTCACATCAAGAGATGTCAAATTCTGATTCGAATGTGAAGATGATCTCTCGCTAAAGTGCATGGATTCCTCCTGCAGGATGTGGGCAGCCTGGGGTGTAGCCTGAGTCAGATCTCCTGCTTCTGAGCTGAGACAGCAGCTCTGTGGTCAGTGGCATGGCACCAAATGTCTGCATGTGGTATTTCTGATTAGGGCATTTCCATAGGTAGGGCTATGACAGGCTGTGAGATGGAGGAGCGCTGTTTGCCCCAGATTAAGTTGGGTTGCTGCATGTGGATGTTTCCAGGTAGGTTTTTTTGTAGCTGAGTTTAGCATCAGCTCATTTCTCTCTGAACATCAGCAGGGAAGGGTTCTGGTGTTTAGAACAGGTGGCCTGGACTTAGGATGCCTGGGTTGTCTACTTCTGATTTACAGTGCAGACTTCAGCACATCACTGGACCCCCTCTGAACCTAGTTTTTTTTACCTGCAAAATAAGGATAAAATGTCCTTCCCACAGAGGGATCGCACTGCTAAATCATTAGCAGCCTCTGCACATTTCTGTAACTAGCTCCCCAAAGCAGCAGAAGCAAAGGCTAGCTTGTCACAGTCTTGCAGTGACACAGGGGGTGCCAGAGTTGTGTTAAAAAAAATGTGGCTTCATTTGCATCTTCATCCTAGTAACATTCTCCGCGCTAATAGCCGTGGGAATGACTTTGTAGCCGGTGTTCAACTGCTGAGCTGACAGAGCAAGGAGGGCAGTAAGGCCTGGAAAGCTTTACCATGCTGCAGAAAACCCTACCCTGCTGGTGATGTGTGAAGCGTACAAGGATGAGCACACCTCTGTTCCCAGCACATGGTTGCCATCTCCTTCTCCTTTCATTTGTAGGAGGTAACTTCCAATTGTAACCATTTCCAAGTATCTTACACTTAACATTTCTCAAAGAAAGAAAGACTTAATTAGAAAATGGCATGTTTTAAAAATTGCTATTGTTTGAAAGCATTTTATAAGACATTTAGGTTGTTAGTTGCCCTGTAAAGGGTGTTGTCACTTCTTAGGGTTTTTCTTTCCCTGATACTTTTATATTGCAGTTGGGATTGTTTGGCTTACTAACAAGGCAAGATTTTTTTTTCCAGTGGCCCAAAAAAGTTGTCATCCACCCCCCACCCTTTTCTTTTTTTTTAATTAGATTTTTTTCTTTTTCCAGAAAATTTTCATTTTCAAAACTGGGGGCATTGGGGAACTGATTTAAAATATTTAAAAGAATCTGAAAAGTGGACAGAATCAAGCTATTAAAAACGTAATAGAAAAGAGAAAGCTTTGTAATACTTGGAATTGTCTGTGAAATGTTGGTGTTGCCTTGTAACTAGGTCTGTTTTGCCCCTTATGGGGTGTTTTGTCACCCTTTATACGAGTCAGACTTTCCTTTCTCACACAGCCTTTATATTAGTTGTTGGATCTGGGCAGCTAACCTACAGGAGGGCAGGGTCTTGGTGTGTGTGGTTAAAGAGGTCCATGGCTCTTTATTAAAAGGTCTTAAAGGGTAATTTGTGTCTCAGAACCAAAGTTTAGAATGTCATGCCTGTCTCGAATTAGGTGAAACATGACTTGGGCCTAATCTATACATCTACTTAATTACCTCAGCTAAAATGCTGCTTGAATATAATTGTCAACTCCTGTATTGACCAACAGTCTTAAAACCAATGTACAGCTGACTTTTAGCAGTGCAAACGCAGAGTGCAACCCAGCTCTAAGCTGGTTTAAATGTGCCAGCACAAGGACTTTTGACATCATTATCCTTGTTGCAGAAGATCTGAGGGGCACAAGAATGTCTATTTCAGATACCCTACCCCAGGGCTTGTCCAACATGCGGCCCTCCAAGCCATTTTCTGAGGCCCCAGGTGCTGCGACGGGAAACAAAAGTAAACACTGTACTTCCGTTTGGGTGGGGGGTCTGCTTCCTGGGTGGTCTTTGAATATGGCTTGCCGGCCCACTGGGTGATAAAAAGTTCATGAGCCAGCCCCACATTCAAAAAGGTTGGACACCCCTGCCCTACCCTGTTTTCTTTCAGTCCTGAGAACGATCCACATAGCCCCAGAGGCCAATTCTAGAGGGTCTTGCACATCACAGTGAGATTCCAAGGCCTCATGGTTTAGCCAGTCTTCATTCCCATTGCCATCTCTAGCTCAGTGTGCTGAGATCTTCCATTTTTCTGACCCCACCAGAAATTCCTCTGCTCTGTTTTCCTGGTTTGGTGGTAGCACTGAGACCATTAATCATCAGTGTCCTATACTTGGATAACTTGCTGGGAAGCATCATACTAAAGGTTACAGGATCTTCAGTTTCTTAATAAGCCATGGGTGGGTCCTCAGCGTGGGGGAGGACTCCTTTGACACAGCAACAACTAGGACAGGACACCAGGAAAGATGGGTCCATTACTATATCTGTGGTGCCAGCACTCCCTCAGCATGGCAGGTGGGGCAGAGTGGCAGCTCTGGGAGCAAGAGTCAAGCTTCTCCCCTCCCCTTTCCCCTGAGCAGAAGAGCCATTAGCAGGCAGTTGAGGAGCCCTGCTGAGGCCAGCCCTGCTCTCCTGGCCACTGGCTGGCACAGCGATACCACCCAACCCTCCCTTCAGACCTTCCGTCATTGTCATTAGAGCAGCAGCCCCTTGGCCAGAGCAAGCAGGCCAGGCATTCAGAGCAGGGATGGAAGCCAGGGAAGTGGGGCCAGCCCAACTCCTCCTGAAGAGAGATGGGTTCGTTCCCCATGGTTTAATGATTCCCTCCCCATGACTACAACAACAGGCAGAAGGGACCTGGCTTGATGGCTGCATCTCCAGCTGGTGGTCAGGCTCGGCGAAGGGGAAGGGAGGACGCCCATAGGGTCAAGACACAAAGATAGCTCTGTGCTGCAGCAGAATCTGACTACCTCTGTCTACTCCTGCTGGTGGTAAGATCAGTGTGTGCCAGCCCCCTCTCTCCCTGCCTGCTAGGAAAATGCTGGCAGCCAAGGTGCGGGAATAGAGGTGGAATTGAAAATGTAGGGCAGTCTCTCCCTCAGTCTCTCACGACTTCTTGTATCTGCGTGTTGCTGTTGTCTGTCACATCAGCTGCGGCAGCTTGCCCCTCTCCACTGGAATCTCTTTGGCTTCTGGCATTCACCACTTTAATCTGGCTAACTTTCCTGAGTGGGGCCATGAGATGCATGACTGCAGTGCTCTTGGAGCCTCCCAGAGCCTTTCCAAGCTGACAGTTGCTCCCAGACCATTTCATACGCCACCACTTGCTATCTATATCTTTCAAATGACCTGCCCAGGCAGGCGGGTGCCTCCCCCATGCCCCCATCCCTGCTTGCATTCTGAGAGGGGAAGAGCTCAGCGGCAGCTGTTACTGGTATGGCCAAGCCATGCTATTTGGAGCTCTGCTGCTTTCAGCGGGGAATTTCCAGGCCAGGCTTGTTGCAGACATCCCTTCCTAATTCCAACCAAGGACGGGGGGCCCTTCTGGGTAGTCCACTATCTATGCCAGGAATTGCAGGGGCTTGCTACAGCTGTTCTGGGTGATGCTGAAACTCGTGCTCTTCAGCAAGCTATGTGATAATGTTATCGAGCTGCACCTTGGAAGCGCTTTGCTGGGGACCAGGCCAGCAACAGCAGCCCAGGGCTGTTCTCAGCCTTCCACTGCAGGGAGCCATATGCGTTCTTAGCCCTGTGTGTCCAGACAATCCAGCTGTTGGGTTATCTGCACTTGCTTTTCTTCCTTCTTGTTGCCCATCATCATGGGAACCATAATGTCAGATCAGTCACATA
The DNA here is from genome assembly GCF_000455745.1 of Alligator sinensis. Lineage (NCBI taxonomy): Eukaryota > Metazoa > Chordata > Crocodylia > Alligatoridae > Alligator > Alligator sinensis. Next base: position 165,801 of record NW_005842877.1, read on the forward strand.
CCTACCATACTGGGCAGGAAGGTGGTAATTATTCAATCATAGAAAAGTAGAGCTGGAAGGGCCTCAGAAAGTCCAGAGATGGCCTGTTTTAATGCTGCTGGGCCTGTTGTAATTCAGCACAGATGACCCTATCTTTCTCTCCCTTTTCTGCTGTGCAGATTGAATAGGGGGTGGTAGGCAAGGTAGCAGTACACAGCTCTCTGGTCCCCTGGTACCAGTCATACTGGATCCCCTGGGGAAGTAGCTTGCAGTTGGCCTGGTACTATGGAAAAGAGGGTGAGAGTATTGCTCCAGAGAAAGGGGGGATCTCCCCAACAGCGGGTCTTATGTGCTCTCTGGCTGAAAGAACTAGAATAGCAGGGCCAGACTGAGTACACCATTCCTTCCAGTCTGCTTGAACCATCCTTGTGATAATTCTGCTAGAGCAGGGGCCAGCAATGTTTTTGAGAAGAATGCCAAAAACACCTGCAATGTTAGCATACCAGGGGTGGACAGCAGGAGAGCTGTGAGGGACCTGATCCTTGTTGTGGCAGCACAGCCCTGGCCCATTCCCCACTGTCTGCTCTGAGGTGCACACACCAAGCAAAATGTCTTCACATGCCATGCTCTGGCACCTGTGCCCAGGATTGCCTACCCCTGTGTTACAGTACTGGAAGGAGCCCAGGCCATTAGTGCAGAAGTAGCAGGGGGAGGGAATGTGGGCTTATAGATCAGGCCCTTGGCTATGACTCTAGAGCAGCAATTCTCAATCAGGGTGCTGCTAGTGGAATTGTTTTTAGGGTGCTGTACAATATTAGCATGGTTAAATGTGCAAACACCTATACCTGGTTCACAAAATAAACTCGGAGATTTCAATCAGGAATCCATACTGCCACATGCTGACCTGTTGTGTAGACTTTGAGTTTTTTGCAACAAAAAAATTGCTGTATTATTTTACCACAGTCAAAAAATAAATGAAAGTTAAGAGCTGGTGTTTTCTGAGGGGTCCCTGATGTCTAGCAAGGAGTACCTGCAGTCTAAAAAGGTTGAGAGCCCCAGCTCTCAAGACATGGGTCCAGTTCCTGCCTGTGCCACTGAGCAGCTCTGACCTGAATAGTATGATTATCTTGTGCATTTAGCCTGGAAAGCTCCTTGAAGCAGGATCTGTCTCTCAGCCTTTGGCTGTTCAGTGCCAGGGGTGTAGGATTGCAAATGTATGCTAATAACTATTAATGTAATTCTAATACTAATGACTATTAATAAGAATGCAGGGCAGGACGCCTGCTGTGCAAGCTACATTTCTGCATGGCCCTTTCCAAACAGCCCCTCAAGTAGTGCTGCTATCAACAGCTGCACATGGGGCTAGTGGGTGGGGCAAGGGAGTGGTGCCACAAAGTGCAGGAGGGCTGCAAAAGTTCCTGAATTTTTGTTAGGAAGCCTTTGCCTGCTGTTTCAGCATATATCTTCTTTAGCCCAGACAAATCTTCATTTAACCTTTTCTGATGCTAATTGAAGGGTAATTAATCACTAGATCAATTCACCTGCCACTGCTGCATGCTGTGGCATTTGGCTGAGTATGCAGAAGAGCCAGCTGCATGCTAGGAACCTGCTGGCAGAGCAGTGTTGGAAGGAGGATTTTTGGGGTGATATTTCTATGCCAGAGAGACAGAGTTAGCCATGCTAGTCTGAAGTCAAGCAGAAGGCAGGGTAGATTTGCACCTTATAGATTACCTAAATTAGAGATACAGTCGGACCCCGAGTTACGCGGGGGATACGTTCCTGAAAAACACTGTAAGTTGAAACCGTGTAACTCGAGGCATTAAGTCAATGGAAAACAGGGGGATAGGGACCTGGGACCAAGATTTGATAACATTTTTTCATAATAAAAGGATATTTTATCTCTAACCACCAGACCATATTCAGGTGCCTCCCTGACCTTCCTCTTTAAGTTGACCTACTTCACTTCATATTTTATTTTCATTGGCTAAAGTGGGTGAACAACACTGGGGATGTTTCTGCCCCCAGGGGAGCAAGGATTCAGGCAGGAGCCCTCCTTCCTTTCAGGACAGTGTCCATCTGAATTGCCTGACTTCCAGCTCATCTGTGACCGCAGGTAGCCAGAGCACTTCACTGGGAATCAGGAGTTACAGACTTAAATCCCATTTGGTGAAGGGGTCCTATACCTTGGGGTTCCTATGTCCAGTGCCTTCTTTCCTTCTCAAACACTGGAGGAAGAAACCTGGGTTCTATTCCTGCTACCAGCAGTGTTTATGCATTTTGTGTTGGACACTTGTTGGTTAGAAAACAGGTATGAGTGGCAGCAAGACTACGACCCACTGGCCTCCCCCTACCAGGGCCCAAGGGCACGCTCTCTCTTGTTTGCTCCCCTCCTGGGCCCAGACTCTTTCACATTTGCCTGGCCCAGGCCCAGCTTTACCACTAGGAGTGGAGGGTAGTCCCCACCCAGCTTAGCTCACAGCCTCTCCTAGGAAGTGGGCAGTGGAGGTTCAAATCGCCACAGGGTGAGATGGGCCTAGGTCCATATATGTTCTGCTTCCTGGGTGAGTGCTAGTGCCACTAGGCTGTTATGCCATAGGTAGGGATCCCTGTCCCTGCAGTTTGTCCAAAGCCCAATGCTGTTGTCAATGTGAGTTAGGCATCCTAGTCAGGTAGGGACTACTCTCCAGGTGCCTGGCACCCTGATATTTTGGGGATGCTAACCTGAGCTTGGATGTAAGTTGTCTGAGAAGGAGTGTGCTTTCAGACACCTCCCTGTGCCCAGAGTTCCCCACTGGCTTCCTACAGATGCCTGGGTGTGCTGGGTGGCACTTCCATGGTGGCTAGCAATTTCCATCGTCTTTGTGGGTCCTGAGGGCCTAACCCTATGGATATGGTTAACACATCTAAGGCAAGGTGTTGCAACACATAAATGGTGGCACCCATAGGAGCAGATTCAAATTGCTCCCAAGTGACATGCCCAGGATCATGCTGGAAGTCTCTGTCAGAGCCAAGACTTGTCTCCAGTTCCCTTCCAGCTACCCCATCTCTCAAATGAGGGGTTCCCAATGAAGCTGGCTGCATTTCTGAGGCAAGGAGGGAAGACAAGGATGGTAGGAAGAGAGGAGTCACCCAAACAGTGGAAATGGGAATGAAGGATGTTAGGCATTGCAGTGAGCAGGGCAGGTGGGGTGAGGATATTATTTGCCTCGATGTTGAGGAATTTCTCTCTCACAGGAGCTGTGATTGCTCCTGGCCAAGATTGTCTAAAAATAGGAGCTTCCAGTACAGTGGCTGGCTTCCCTGAGCAATAAGCTCCTAGCAGCTCTCACCAAGGCCCGTGGGGCTGTAGAGTGCTCTGCTCTTCAGAAAACCAAGCAACAGGGCTAAATGCGTACTTACAGACATCTATGCATCCTAGTCTTGGGAAGTCAGGCTGCTGCTGAGACCATTGGAACAAAACTTTCCAAAAAAACCAAAATCCCTTTCTCCAAAGGAATTTAGGCCCTTGGGAACTTAAATGCCCTGGACTTTCAGTAAAACATAGGCTCCTAATCACCTAATTTACCTCTTGAATATGAGACAAGGCCTCTAAATTTAATTAATCACTGTTGAAAACCTTGTTCTTGGCTGCTAAAGTCAGGCTGCTTGTTTTTAAAACTCCTGGCCAGGGTGCTCAGCTGGCAGCAAGGGCTAGGCATTTTTCACCCTACCCATTGCAACCCAGCCAAGCCCAATGCTGTCAGCAAGGTTTTTACATGTTTGAAATCTCTCCCTCTAGTGCAAAATCAGGTTCTGATCCTGTTGGTACCATGGTGTGTTTTGGAGAGGCTGGCTTCTGCAGTCTGCAGGGGCTAGTCAGTTTCTGAACTGTCACTGCTCCAGGCTGCCAAGAGCAGGGGGCTACAGTGGCACTCTTTGGTCTGTTCTGGCCCACATTTTTCTTCTTGCCCTGAATTGTTGTTGTGTGCTGTGGAGCAGGAGACATGTGGGACTTCAGAGGCATTCCAGCACTGAGCAACGTGATCACTAGAGCTATGTGTAGCATGCAAAGTAGTGCTTTGGGACCCTCCAGGAAGAGAGATAATAGAAATATATGGGGTTTACAGCTAGTTCTAGTTGGTTCCTAGTAGACATAGAAATTTCCTGGGCCATATCTCCCTGTGGTGCCATCTGGGAGACGGTCAGTGCAAGAGCTGCCTCTTTCCTCAGGGGTACTTTGCAGCAGCATCCAGTGAGGCTGGGGAGAGGGAGCCGCACTTGGTCGCTTCTCCAGCTCTGGAGGAAACCATAGGCATATTAATATGCTTGGAAGCTGCAGGGAGCCCCTGTCCATTGCTGAGGCAGTAGTCCCAAATAGAATTTCCTACTGGAACCACTTGGCAGCCAGGTTGGAAGACCTTTCCTGGCTGTCTGCCTCTGCATTTTTGCTGGAGGGATTTTTTTGCTGGAGGAAGTGGTCTGTCCTCATCCAGTTACCTGCAAACCTTCAGGGTTCCTGCTAAGCCCCTACATGGTTCCTTGTTATGCACAATCCCCTGGGCTACTACCAGATCCCCTCCACTCCTTGTTACTCACAATCCCCTGGGAAGGTAGTGCCCCATTCCCCATGTGAGGCAGGGCTGACTGGATTGGACTGGACCATGGTGGCAGGGGGTGGTCCCTGTACAGGGCCAGGCCTTTGTGGGAGGGAGGGGAGGTGCCCCAGTTAGAGAAGGTAGTAAATGAGCGATTGACAATTCCTTGGGTGGTGTTAGAACAGCTACCCTGCCCTGATCCCTTTAGGGACAGTGTAGTCCAGAAACCCTCACCACCTGATCAGGAGCAGCCATAAAAAGTAAAGGTGATTCATTATTTTATGGGATCTTCCTTAAGGCTGCTGGAGCTGAACAGGGATTTTCCATCAAGATGTGGAGATGGGCTGGGGGAGAGGGTTGATGGAAGATTTCCCTGTCTGGATGGCATCTTCTATGAGGAACTCCTACAGCATGGGTGGTCATGGATGTTGAATAAAGTCGCAACAAAGCAGTTGGAAATGTTGAAACAGAATGTATCCAGCAAAATAATTTCTTGTATTTTCCAGTCTGCAGAAATTTTCCATATTTCAGCTTATCTTCCCAGTTCAGGATGGGAAGAAATGATGGAATTTCACGTGCGACAGGAATCCAGATTTCTGACCTTCCAGGACATCCAGACAACCCTGCTTTTCTGAACAGACAGGGCTTTTCTTCTGAGCTGCATTGCAGGGTGGGGGCAAGTTCAGGCCTTGATTCAAGAGATTCAAGCACATGCTTATGTCCCCTTAAAATTCATAGAACTTAAGCATATGCCTGAAATTAAGCAGACACTATTCCCAGGCATTAAAAAAATATGACCCCAAATGCTATGAGACTGACTTAAAATGTGGAGATTAAAGAAAAATGAAATTTGCTTGGGGTTCTTTCTGCTTTTGATACTTTGAGTCATACTTGGAAGCTACTCATTTCTAAGTCACAACTCTATCTGTGAAGCCCAGATCAGAAACCATCAGCTCCCCATGCCACTGACCAGTGCTCATAGGGCCACTGCAGTGTTGCCTAACATGCCAGAGCCTGGGGGACTGGTGGCCATGCAAGATTTTTAGCTTCCCTGAACAATTGTGGCATATCGCTGGTTGGGGTGGTCTCAGGGAGAAGCTGACACTCTTGTGTGCTTTTCTGCAGGGTCCCTTTCTCTGTAACCAAAGTAGGAACCACTGTGGACACCAGCACGGAACATGGCGTCAGACAATGACTTTGATCACTTGGACATTCAGCAGCAGTACAGCCGCATCAACACTCGCTGGGAGGCCTCTGATGATGAGCTGGACAATGACAACAGCTCTGCTCGGCTCTTTGAGAGGTCCCGGATCAAAGCCCTGGCAGGTGGGTGCTGCTGTTTGTTGCATGCTTCTTTCACCTCTGCACTCTCTCCTCTTGGGGCCCTTGCACAGAGCTTCTTAAAATGCCCATGGCTAATGCAAACAGTCATTTATACTGGGCAAACATTAGGTCAGTGAGACTGGAAGGGGCCTCTTGGGCTGAGTCTGGTGCTGGCCCTTGACCTTCACTTTAGGTCTCGGTGATCAAGACTGCATTCACACTGTGTTCAGCTACTTCATGTTCTGGCTCAGGGGTCAGCAACCCCTGGCACACGTGCCGAGTGTGGCATGTGAGGCCATTTTGCTTGGCACACCGCGGCCAGCCCCGGCTCTGGGAAGCTGCTGCCAGCGACGGAGCCTGGACTGCTTCGAGCAGGGCTTGCAGCACCCCAGCTGCCTGCTGGGAGCAGCTTGGGATCCCAGCTGGCAGCAGCTCCCCAAAGCCGGGGCAGCTGCAGCCGGGAGGCTCCAAACAGCTGTGCCAGGCTCTAGCACCAGCTCTACACCAGCGTGTGCAGGCCGGTCCTCCGAGCGGGCAGTGTGGGAGGGGCCTGAGGCAGCGCAGCCCTGGTCTCTCCCCTGCTCCCAGCATGGAGGTGATAAGCCTGGCTCAGCTGTTTGCAGCCTGCCCGCTGCTTGCTGCAGCTGCCCAGAGCCTGGGCTGTCTCCAAACGGCTGTGCCGGGCTCATCACCTCTGTGCCGGGAACAGGGGAGAGACCAGGGCTGCGCCGCCTCAGGCCCCTCCCCCACTGCCCGCTTGGAGGCATGCCTGCACATGCCAATGTGGAGCTGGTGCTGGAGCCTAGAGCCTGGCACAGCTGTTTGGAGCCTCCTGACTGCAGCCACCCTGGCTCTGGGAGGCTGCTGCCAGCCGGGATCCCAGGCTGCTCCCAGCAGGCAGCTGGGATGCTGCAAGCCCTGCTCAGAGCAGCCCAGGCTCCAGCAGCTACCCAGAGCTGGTTCATCTCCAAGATGAACATGAGTCGGCAGTGTGACGAAGCCATCAGAAAAGCCAATGGCGCTTTATCGTGCATCAGCAGATGCATGATGAATAGGTCCAAGGAGGTGATACTTCCCCTCTGTCGGGCACTGGTCAGACCACAGTTGGAGTACTGCGTTCAATTCTGGGCGCCACACTTCAAGAAGGATGCGGATAACCTGGAGAGGGTCCAGAGAAGGGCCACTCGTATGGTTAAGGGCCTACAGACCAAGCCCTACGAGGAGAGACTAGAGAAACTGGACCT
>NW_005842877.1:172988-206338 GCF_000455745.1 Alligator sinensis
CCCCGGGGGTTACAAGAAATAATGGCCACAAGCTAGCAGAGAGCAGATTTAGATTGGACATTAGGAAGAACTTCTTCACAGTTCGAGTGGCCAAGGTCTGGAACGGACTCCCAAGGGAGGTGGTGCTCTCCCCTACCCTGGGGGTCTTCAAGAGGAGGTTAGATGAGTATCTAGCTGGGGTCATCTAGTCCCAGCCCTCTTTCCTGCTTATGCGGGGGGTCGGACTCGATGATCTATTGAGGTCCCTTCCGACCCTAACATCTATGAATCTGTGTAGCTGCTGGCAGCCACAGAGCCCAGGGTGGGGGCCAGGGGCTTTGGGTGGGGGGGCAAGGGGCACAAACCAGGGCATCCTGCCATGTACCCCTTGCCCTCGTTTTGTTTTTCCACCATGCCGGCACTCCGGCACCTTCCAAGGTAGGCATTATGGTGTTTTTTGGCACTCCGGCCAAAAAACATTGCTTACCCTGTTCTGGCTACTTCCACTGAGGAGCTGTAAAGTTGATGTTTCCATCAGTTTAATTGATAATACCAGCCCTACTTTTACCATCCAGCTTGCTTAATGGAGATATAGTCCCAAGCGTACTGTAAGCATTGGACTTCATTTTATTTGCCAAGCTTTTAAAAGCCCTGATTCAGGAAAATCATGTCAGTACATGCTTATCTTTTAAAATGTTGCCATAAAATGAAGCGTGGGCACTATGTGGGAGGTTTTCCTTGGAAGCTCAGTTTCCAGCTTTCCTCAGCAAGTTTCTCCACCCATCTTGTAATGATTCCATTTTGAGTGTAGGAGTGTGAGAGGGTGTGTTGAGGAGAGGAACACTTCTCACCAAGGAAGAAAAGAGTGAAGCCAACAGTCCCTGTGCCTTCACAAGTGTGTGGACAGTGTCTGGCACAACAGTTCCCTCAGGATGTAGGGGTAATCCATGCTGTAGCTAAGCAAAGTGTGAGGCCTCACTGTTCTCCTATTACTTACCCCTCAGACCCTCCATGTGTGTCACTCATCACTGGCCTTCAGCATCCCTTGGACTCTTGGAATGCTACCAGGAATATGTGCAAAGCACTGTCTGCTTCCTCTGGGCAGGGAGCACTCCCTTTCACTGGCATGTGGGAGAATCCCTCTGCATCTCCACAGTGCACAGCTCCAGAGTCAATCTAGAGAGGTAGAGGAATGGGATGAAGCTCCCAACCCCACATGTTGGTGCTAGCTACATCATAAGACTGTGGAGTAGCAGAGAAACTCTGGCCTGCAGTACAAGAAGCCACGTACTCCAGGCTGGGCTGGGCAGAGTGGGGGTGATTTAACACTTTGTGCTGTTTACAGTGTATCTGGATAGTTATTCACAGGAATAACTTGCTACTATAATCTCGTTAGTTGGTATGCTGAATCCTTGCCAGTGTCCCATTGTTCTGTACACAACATCCTCTGGCTCATTTGTTATCTGTCAAAGTATGATCAGTTACTTGCAAATGTTCACACTTACTAAATAATGGAATTTGTTTCTGATGATTAGTCAAGTTAAAAGGCACTGACCTGCATTCTCCTCAGCAGGTCAAGCAGCACCTGTCAAGCAAGTGGATGCTCATAAAATGGAGCTGTCAAAGATCCAGCCCATGGGCCAAATCTGGCCCCTAGACTAGAGCCCTACCATCTGGCCTTTGGTGCTGCTCATGGGTCTTGGAATGGACCTACACATCACACACAGTGCATACTGGACCAGATCATGTACTGCATGCAGCAGGAGGGGCTGGCCTGGTATGCGTTGCCCGTGTCAAACTAGCCCCATGCAATGAATCAGACACACGGAGCTAATCTGTGGACCTAGTTTGGCCCATGGACAAGCCCCACATTACTCTTCAAACCTGTGGACCAGTTCCATACTACATGGGCTGGATGAGTTTGACACCCCTGTCATAAAGCACTGGGCCCTCTTCAGCTTTTCTTGCCTCGGCATGACCCATACAATCAACCCAGACAATCATTTGCTTGAGTGATGAATGCATCTGCGAGCAAAGCAAAAATCTTTGACTTTTTTTAAGGGCCAGCTTGACAAAGCTCTGGCTGGAATGATATAGTTGGGGATGGTCCTGCTTTGAGCAGGGGGTTGGACTAGATGACCTCCTGAGGAGCCCAGCCAACCCTAACTTTCTATGATTTACTCCCTTATACTCATGGAATTCTTATATTACAGACACTCTGTGAGAGAGAATTTTACATTAAGTTTTCATTTGCATAATCACACAGTTATCATACAGTAAGCCAGTAAAATTTGCACTCAGAACTTTTGTAATATATATTTTCTTCATTATGTGTCAAAATTCCTTATCATATCTCAATCTAGCATACAAAGTACATCTCACAGAAAGTAGAAAATGGCTAACTACTGATGATTAAACACTTATGGATAATTAATTATCACTGCCAGTCCCCTTGGAGTGATGAATTAACCAGATGATACCTGGGGTTTAGGTTGTAGCCGTGTTGGTCTAAGGATATAGGCAGACAAGTTTCCTTGGGTGAATTTGATATCTTTTATTAGACCAACCCAAATGGTTGGAGAATGGTTATTAAGCAAGCTTTCGGGTTCAAAAACCCTTCATCAGGCTAAGGAAGTTTCAGCAGTTGGTGTGTGCTCTTCCTGGATGGAATGAAAAGTAAAGAAGCCAGGGGCTGGGCTGGGGAGTCAGTTTCCAGGCAGATTGTAATGTATCAAAAATCCAATGTCTATGTTTAGTCCATGATCTCTAGTATCCAGCAGGTTGATGAAATGGAGCTCATAGGCTCGTCTCTGGGAAGTGTTGTGTAAGTTTCCCTTGAGGATCAGGACTGAGAGATTGGAGAGAGAGTGGCCCTCCTGTGAGAAATGTGCCCCCACTGGTAATTGAGTGTTTCTTTGTTGGATTTCCGGTGTGCGTTCATTCTGGTGCGCAGTTGTTGTCTGGTCTCTCCTACATATCTTCCATCAGGGCATTTGGTGCATTGGATGAGGTATATTACATTTCTGGAGGTGCAGCTGTAAGATCCTGGGATGCTGATGGCTCTGTTGTGGGGTGTAGTAATGGTGGGGGTGGTGATGTGTTGCAGGTTTTGCATTTCTTGTCCTGGCACGGTCATCCTAAGAAATCCTTGCTTCTCATATAGTTTCTGGACCATCAAGGCTACATCATCACTCTTAGTCTACTTATTAAATATTTGTATTATGGTGCCACCTAGTGGCTAGTTTTGGGACCACAGTCCTATTTGTACTATGAATGTTAATGCTGAGCTAAAGAAGTCCCATCCAAAAAGTTTTCTGATGGAAAATTGGATTTTAGACTACAGATTTTTTTTTTACTATGTTTAAGGAGTGGAATTGCTGCAGAATTCCAATTTTTAATGTGCAAAGGAATTATTTTAAAGTGAAATATGTTGATTCAGAAATTCCCTTTCTCTGCCCTGTTTTCCTACTGCACACATGGAGTACCTTAACCCCTGTAGACAGAAGGAGAAGGTCCTCTCCCCACTGACCTGATTCAGGGGAGCCAGGATTCCACTCCTGAGGTCTGAGCATTAATAACAATATTGAAGCCTTACTTCTGTCATCTCTGGATCTTAAGGTGTTTTACAAAGGCGCCCAAGGATCTTACTGCAGTTCTGCTTTTGGGGAAACTGTGGCATAAGCTGGTCCAGGGCCTCCTAACAGTGTAGAGGTAGAGCTAGGAGTAGAACCCAGGTTTCCTGAGTGCTAGCCCCACTAAGCCACGCTGCCTATTGCCAGAGCCTGCTGACAGACTGGGGCAGCAGTTGAGTACCAGATAGTCCCAATTCAGGGAAGCAGTGAGGCATATGAGAAATGTCTTGGCTTAGATGCCTAAGGTTCAGCACTTACCCAGGGGCTTTCCAGAATAGGGCCATCCTTTGACACAGGGCCCACCTCCCTGGGACCATGTTCCTGCTTGCTGTCCCAGTATCTGCCGTCTTGTGACCTGGTGCCTTCCTCATGTTTCAGATGAGCGGGAAGCTGTACAAAAGAAAACCTTCACAAAATGGGTGAACTCGCACCTGGCTCGCATGACATGCCGCATTTCTGATCTCTACATGGACCTCCGAGATGGGCGGATGCTGATCAAGCTCTTGGAAGTGCTCTCAGGAGAATTGCTGGTATGTGCCCCCTGTCCTCTCTGGGAATGTTTTTGGGAGCCTGATAGGTAGCAGAAGGCGGGCAGGGAGGGAGCCTTGGGCCTGGCCAAGAAGCCAGGTTGGAGGGGCATAATGTTCCCTGGCACCCTTGAGAGGAGGGAGTGGTGTTGGCTATGCAAAACCCATGGCCCAGCTGGCTTCTGTCAGCTTCCCCATAGGAAGGCTAAGAACAAGTGTGTTCATCTACCTGTGAGGGGATATGTGAGCTGGCACTGCTCACCAACCAGGCTGGCTCTATCTTGTGGATGCCTGTAGGGAGTCTGGCACTGCTGCCAGGAGAAATGTCCTATCAGAGCTGAGAATGCCCAGAGAAGTCCCCTTCCAGGGCTGCATCTTGCCTGCAGAACGAGATGACTTCCCAACTGCCCCACTCCAGTTTCTCTGCTCTCGGATGGCTTTGGCAGTGTAGGAAGGTAGGCGCAGAGCCCTTTGTTCTACCTCATTGTTTTGTTCCCTGAAGGCTTCTCTAAGATGCACTGGGCTCTGACATTCCTCTGGGCTTGATAAACTTTTACCAATGGCAGGCTGCTGCTTGTGACTTGGCCTCTGTCTTGGGCTGCCAATCCCCCACACTGGGCATTTTCACCCAACCTGATCACCCCAGTGTGCCACCTACAGGGCGCATCTACACAAGACGCTTACTGCACAGGTGACTAATTAATCGCACAGTAAATGTCTTGGTGTCTATACATGCACCCTATGAGGGTGCATGAAACTAATAAACTCCACAGCAGGGTAGTCTTGTAAAATACAAGTACTGTCTTCTGCGGAGTTGTTTTGTTTGCAACAGAGCATATGTAGACAGTGCCCTCACTGGCTGGGGCAGAGGGTTTCTCAGTGTAAGGCTAGCCGGCAGGCAGCCCCTGCTCTGAGGCACCCTGCACCCCAAGCAGCTGCTCGGCAACACATGGAGATGGAGGGAGCAGCTGCTCCCTCCATCTCCATGTGCTGCTCAGCGGCTGCCTGGGGTGCAGGGTGCCTCGACGCAGGGGCTACCTGCCAGTTAGCCCTGTGTTGAAGCACCCTGTGCCCCAGGCAGCCGGGGCAGCATCTACATGTGCACTGTTGTACATGAAGAAACTCTGGAGCAATAAGCTCTGGAGTTTATTTGTGTGCATTAATCACACATGTAGATGTGCCTACAGGGTCTCACATTCCAGTAGTCCTGGTCCCCTCGTCAACCTCAGCCACCTGCCTTCCTCCCTCTGGGAGATGCCATTGCTGTGTGGGGGCAGTCAGGCGATTAATGCAGCAGCCACTGCGAGTAGGAACCCTCTCATGCCCCACTACTCTGGCCCTTTGTCACTGAGTGCTGCTGAGTCCTGTCATCAGTAGTAATGGGCAGTAGTGAATTCAGGGGTGAGAAAGGCAGTGACTACAGTGTGGGGGTGGAGCTGGGAGTGGAGAAGTGGATGCATTAACTCCCTGGCTTCCCTGTCAGCTGAAGGGGACTCTTGTGTGCTCCCCATGGCCAGAGCCTTAGGCCCTGCTGCCTAAAGCCCCAACCTTCTCCTTTTCTCCGAATACCACTGATTACTGTTGCCAGCCATAGTAGGGACTGGTGGATTCAGTTGTGCAATAAAGTGGCACATGCTTGCTGAGGGCCCTCCATTCCAGCAGATCAGGCCTTTACAGACCAGATCCAGTGTCTTTGTGGGCTGGGCCATAGGTTGCCAACCCCTATTCTGGACTGTGATATCACAGAGGAGTAGGCAGAGGAACCCTTCTTGACCCCTTTTTCCACATTATAAAGGGGTGAGTGAAAGCAAGCTGATAAGATGACTCTGTGCCCTCCAGGACCTTCTCCCCATGCCTGCCATAGTGCTGCTTTGTAGGGACAGGGTAGCAGGGAGCAGCATTTCTCAGGTCAGAAGATTGTGAAAACCTTCTGTGGATCAGGGCAAAAACTGATCATTAAAAAATACGGAAGCTCCACGTGGTTTGGTGAGGGGAGGCAGGGTGCAGCCTAAGTGGGAAAGGCTAGGAATGGGGAGGCAGCACTGGAAGTTCACCCAGTAGGATGAAGGGTGGGTAGCTGAGCAGTGGGAGGCAACTTGTAGGTCATCTTGCTGTTCCCAAAGGTAATCATGATGAGCTGTTTGGGTTACAGCAGAGTTTGTTAGAGCCATACATTCAAATTGAAGCTCAATAGAAACTAGCTACAAAAGCGTTCTACATTTTTTCAAACAACATTGAAGCTCGTTGGCCATTTTTATTGTGCAGTAATTACTTTCCATGCGTAGCATGTCTAAATTTATTATGTAGTTAAACAGTTAATTGCACAATAGATGTAAAGTGTGTCAGGGGCCTGCATGCCCAGGCAGCTGGGGACACCATCATTCTAGGTGCTGCACAGTGCGATGTCAGAAGTGACGTCAGGCATGCTGCTCGGCATGGTTAGGAAGAGGAACATCTTGGGCTGTGGATTGTGGGCCAGGGCAGCACAGGTGCTGTGTGGACTCCGAGGGGTTGGGATTTCTCCTTCCACAGTGGGAGCTAGGTGTCAGCAGGTGTTAGGCAGCAGGGTAGGGAGGGCATGTTCCAGGTCTGACCTGCTCTGTGGTTGCTCTGCAGCCCAAGCCTACCAAGGGGAGGATGCGCATTCACTGCCTGGAGAATGTGGACAAAGCCCTGCAGTTCCTTAAGGAGCAGCGCGTGCACCTGGAGAACATGGGTTCCCATGACATCGTTGACGGCAATCACCGCCTGGTCCTGGGCCTCATCTGGACCATTATCCTCCGCTTCCAGGTAGTGTCCTGGCACTACCTGGAAGCATCCTATCCCCTGAGCTGGCTCCCCAATTACATAGAAGAAAGAAAGCCCTAGCTACCCCACAAACAAGGGCAAGGAGTAGACAGAGGAGCAAGAGGAATGAGTAGAACAATGGTGTCTTTGTCCTACAGACACTTGGGAGATTTGTGAAATTCTTCTTGTCTTGAATTGGGCCCAAAAGTTGAGAATTTAAAAATGTTTTCTTCTTTCCTAATCAAAACATTTTTGTTTTTATAATTTTGAAATGTTTTCTTTTGTTTTCATCCCCTAAAGTCATAGACACCTGGGGTTGGTCCAAATTCAGGAAATGCCACTCTTGAATCATCCCTGATCAATGCTTATCCAGCCTCTTCTTGAAAACCACTATAACTTCCCTGGGCAGTCTATTGCATGACCTTGGTGTTCTAATAGTCTGGAAGTACTTCCCGTGATCAAATCTAAATCTACTTCTCTGCAATTTAAAGACGTTGCTTTGTGTCCTGCCCTCTGCAGCAAAGAAGAAAATTTGTTCTCTTTCTTCTTTGTTGCAGCCATTCAGATATCTGAAGACTACTATCAGGTCCCTCCCCACCCCCGTGATCCCTTTTTCTTTGAGCTAAATGTACCCAGTTCTCTCAGCCTTTCTTCATATGGCTTGTCTTTCAACCTCCTTATCATTTCTGTTGCTCACTTCTCTATCCTCCCCAACTTCTCTACATTCTTAAACTGTGGAGCCCAGAACTGCAGATAATGCTCTAGGTGAGACCTAATCATTTCCTACCCATTTTCATTGCAATTTGTCTATTACCACTTACATTTCAAAACAAAATGTTGCATCAAGCTGGAAATCAGGCATTTTTTTCTTCTAAAGGTGCACATCTACACAAGACAGACTACTGTGCAGTAAACTAATCTACTGTGCAGGAAGGCTTCGCCATGTAACCGTGAGCAGCAACTACTGCACCGTAAATTAGTCTACTGTGCAGTTAGACAGTTGTAAATACAGGTACTAAATTAACTGCGCAGTAGTTACTGTGCAGTAGTGCTCCTGTAGACACTGACCAGAAGCAAATTTGCTCCCAGTCAGCCACACTAGCAGGGGGCCTCGTCCCAGTACTGCTTAGCTCCTGGCTCTCTCCAGGAGCTGATTAGAGCTGGGATCAGGTCTCTCTTTTTATCCCCCTCTGTCCTTGTGCTGTGTGGCTCCAGGTTTCCCACAGAAGCTAGAAGCTAAGCAGTGCTGGGACTAGGGCACACTGTTTCCCGCTTAGTGGGATAGCTCCTGGCCAGCCCCTTGCTGGGCACTGGGCTGGCTGGCAGTGCATGCAGCGGGAGAGTTCTGCCGGCTTTAGCTGCAGCAGCTGTCTTCCAGTCCAGTGCACATCAGAACCCCTCCCAATATGCATGGAGCCAGGAGACAGCTTTCACTGCAGCGGACAGAGCATTTTTGGCCCCGTGTGCATTGGGACCAGCCCCATGAACCCTGCCAGCCCCTGGACTAGCATCCTGGGGGAGCATGGAACTCCCCCTGGCTGCTGCAGTGGGGGTAGAGAAGGACAGGAGCAGCTTTGTACCAGGCTATTCCTATTGGGAGCACCCAGATTTGCCCCCAACAGGGTGCACATGTAGTCGTGCTTTTGGGAAGGCGTATTTTACTGCATAGTATTTTACTGTGGGTAGTGGTGAGACTTTAATTTGCTCAGCTCCAAGAGCCATGCTAATTAAAGGCACCCAGAACGTCATATGTGTCAGCATCCCAGTGTTGAAAAATGGCAGCAGGGCGCTTTGAACTCAAGCTCATCAAATGAGTTTTAGTTTAAAGCACCCAGCCTTCATTTTTCAGCATGGGGATGCTGATACATGTGACACTGGAGTCTGCTGGAGCATGGTAATTACCACACTCCAGCAGACTCAATTAATTGACTCAATTAATTGAGTCTGCTCCAATGCACTGTAATTACAGTGTGTCAGAGCAGCCTCCCTGCACTTGTATAGGAGCCCATAATGTACAGGTGGATGAAAGCTTAGCATTGTCACGCCCAGGCTTGTCTTTCTGACAGTTATTTTTTGCCTTTTCAGAGGTGGTGTAAGGGTAAATACATTGATGTTTTATTAGCCGAAAAGCAGACTTAGCAACACCAAAACTTTTCATAATTACATGTCCATTTTGCCAAATGTTTAAATAAAAAAACCAAACAACCGAAACACAGTTGAAATATCCAGCTTTGACATTTTCAAAGCAAATTTGAAACATTTTTTCAAAAAATTGATAAGGCTTCAAATTGAGAATAAAACCTTTTATTTTACTGAAATAACATGTTCTGCTTGACCCAACACAAAACCCCTTTTTAAAAATTTTTCACCATTGTTTTTAAAAATGTTCACAGGATCAAGGTAAAGTAGGGCTGAAAGGGACCTGACAAAGTAATCTGGTTCGGCCCCTTGCTCAAGGTAGGGTCATTCCTAGTCAAGTGTCAGTCCGACCTGCTCTTGAAAATTTCCAGGGCTGAAGACTTTACAACTTTTCTAGATAGGTTGTTTCAATGCTTGACCACCTTCATAGTTAGAAAGTTCCTCCTAATCTCCACCCTAAACTTCTACTGTAGCATGAAGTCATTGTTCCTAGTTCTGTCCCCTGCAGCCCTAGAAAATGGTCTAACTCCATCCTCTCTATAATTGCCCTTCAGGTATTTGAAGATTGTTATGAAATCTCCCCTCATTTTTCTCTTCTCCAGAATAAATAATCATAGTTCTCTTAGCCTTTCCTCATAAGTCATGCTTCCTAATCCCCTAATCAATTTAGTTGCTCTGCACTGGCTTCTTTCCAAACTATCCATATCTTTCTTGAAGTGTGGGGCCCAAAACAGGACACAGTAGTCCAAGTGAGGCTCCATCAGTGTTGGGTAGAGTGCAAGAATTGATTTTTTTTTTTTTTTTTTTTTTTTTGAAGTGACATTCCTGTTAATACTATCCAGCATGCTGTTGGCTCATATTCATCTTATGGTCTACTATAATCTTCAGGTCCTTCTCTGCAGTACTGAAGTCAAATCAACTGTTGTTTTCTCTCCAAACCAAATCAGGTTTTCCAGATTTATTCTGCTATTGCCAAGGTGCTGGAAAAGCCAGTTTTGTTCAGCTGTTGTGCACAGATATCTTAGCAGTGCGAGCCCAGTCAGCTCCCACAACTGAATCATAGAAAGAAGGACCAGAAGGGACCAATAAGATCATCAAGTCTAGTCCCCTGCCATGGGCAGGAGGGAATTGGGTTCAAATGAGCTCAACAAAGTATTTGTCCAGCCTCCTCTTAAAGACTGCCAGAGATGGCGACTGCACCACCTCTGCTGGAAGTGTGTTCCAGATTCTAGTTACCTATATGGAAAATAAGTTTTTCCTTATGTCCAGCCGAAACTTTTCCTCAACTGGCTTGTGTCCGTTGGTCCACGGCTTCTCAGTGGGGGGCTTTTCTGAAAAGTTGTTCACCTAGGTCCTGGTGTTCTCCCTTGACATATTTGTAGGTGGCTATCAAGTTGCCTCTCAGCCTTCTTTTGCTCAGGCTGACCAGTCCCAGATTCTGAAGTCTCTCTTCACAGGACCTGTCCCCAAGGCCGTTGGTCATGCAGATGGCCCTTCTCTGCACCCTTTTGAGCTTGTCCACATCCTTCTTGAAGTGTGGTGCCCGGAACTCGACGCAGTACTCCAGCTGTGGCCTCACCAATGCCAAATAGAGGGGGAGGAGTACCTTTCTGGATCTGTCGGCGGCACACCTGCTGATGCACACCAGAGTTCTATTTGCTCTTTTGGTGTCGTCACACTGGTGGCTCGTATTCATCTTCTGGTCAATTGTCAACTCTAGGTCCCTTTCAGACACAGTGCCAGCCAGTAGACCACGACCCATCATATAGATATGGTGGGGGGGTTTCCTACCCAGATGAAGGACCCGGCATTTGTCCCTGTCAAACCTCATCTGGTTATGTTTAGCCCATAGGACAGCCTGTCAAGGTCATCCTGAATCCTTGACCTGTCCTCTGATGTGCCCGCTTGTCCCCACAGTTTGGTATCGTGTGCAGACTTAATTATTGCACTTTTCACTCCCTTGTCCAAGTCATTAATAAAGATATTAAAGAGCACAGGCTCAAGCACTGATCCTTGGGGTATACCACTAGAGACGGCGTTCCAGGATGAGGTCACCCCATCAATTATGAATCTATGAATTAAGACTTGTTGGGATTAGCTGCTGAGCCAGTTCCCAACCCACCTCACTGTAGCCTGGTCTAGGCCAGAATTCTCCAGCTTAACTGAGAGGATTTAATGGGAAGCAGTATCAAAGGCCTTGCTGAAATCTAGGTAGATGACGTCCACCTCCTGTCCCGTGTCCAGGTGGTTAGTTACCTGATCATAAAAGGACACCAGATTTGTTAGGCATGGCCTCCCCTCTACAAAGCCATGCTGACTGCTTCTCAGTACCCCACCAGATGTGAGCTTATGGGTGATGTCCTCCCTGAAATTTTTTTCAAAGATCTTCCCCAGGACTGAAGTCAGACTGACCAGGCTATAGTTGGCAGAGTTGTCCTTCTTTCTCTTAAAGATGGGTACCACATTTCCCTTCTTCCAGTCATTAGGGACAACTCCTGAGTTCCACGATTCCTCGAACAGCCTTGCCAGAGGCACTGCTACGAGCTCGGCCAGCACTTTCAGCACTCTCAGGTGGAGGTTGTCTGGACCAGCTGACTTGAAAGCCTCCAGTTGATCTAAGAGTATCTTCACCTGTTCGGGACTGATTTTATGAGGACTACTATCATTGCCATATTCTCTGTGCTCCTGGTCTGGTGACCAGTTCTCACCTGGTTTCAGGAATACTGATGCAAAGTAATTGTTGAGGAGCTCTGCCTTTTTATGGGGGTCAACTGTGGGCTTCCCCTCCACGTTCTGTAGGGGTGCCACAGTGGAGCTTGATTTTTTTTTTTCTTGCTCCCTATGTACCTATGGAAGGATTTTTTGTTATCTTTAATTTCAGTTGCCAGCTTGATTTCCATGGACCTCTTGGCTTTCCTTGTCTTCTGTCTGCAGATCCTGGCCACATGAGCATACTCTTCTTTGGATCCCAAACCATTTTTCCATTGGGTGTGTGCTTCTTTTTTCTTTTTGAGATGTTCCTTAATGTCTCTGTTGAGCCAGGAGGGTCTCTTGGCCCCTCTCCCTCTTTTTGATCGCATGGAGATGGCCTCTTTTTGAGCGATAAGAATAGCCTCCTTGAGGAAGCGCCATCTTTCTTGAGCTCCCAAGTTGTTCAGATGCTGGTTGCGAAGGGCTTTCCAACTAGACTTCTGAGTTTACCAAAGTCTGCCCATCTCAAGTCTAGGACTTTTGTTCTGCTGGTAGAGTTCCCAGGCTTTCGGTGGATGGTGAATCTGATCAGATCATGATTGCTGGCACCCAGAGCACCTGCAATCTTCAGGCCACCTACCACGCCTTCCTCTTTGGCCAGCATCAAGTCCAGAGTGGCTTTCCTCCTAGTTGGCCCCTCCACAGTCTGTATCAAGAACAGGTCATCTCTAGTCTCCAGGAAGTTGGTTGGTCTGCTGGAGCAGGCTGGATGATTTTCCCAACAGATGTCAGGGTAGTTGAAGTCACCCATGACAGTCAAGTCTAGTACTGACTGCTTTGACCAGTTAGCTGTAGAATGCCAGGTCATAATCCTCTTCTTGTTGGGGGGGCCTGTAATAGACTCCCACCATCATGTCCCCTTCTCCTGAGCCTCCTTGTAACTTGACCCAGAGGGTCTCAAGGGACTTTCCCCTGCCATCAAATGTAACCTGTAGGGAGGGGTACCACTCCTTCACATAGAGGGCCACCCCCCACACCCTTCTTGCCATTTCTGTCCCTCCTATAGAGTCTGTAGCCCTCAATATCCACTGCCTAGTCATATGTGTTGTCCCACCAAGTCTCCACCAGTCCAGGTAGAAAAATCCTCAGTTAGAAAAACTTGAATTTCACTGGGATATTTTTCTTTTTATTTCAGATCCAAGACATTATTGTTCAGACTCAGGAAGGCCGTGAGACACGCTCTGCCAAGGATGCATTGCTGTTGTGGTGCCAAATGAAGACTGCAGGGTACAGTGTAAAGCCTGATGCCTGTGCCCAGCCCAGGACTGAATGAGCAGCAAATGTGGGAGGAGTTCATACTGGCCTAAAAGATCTAGCATAGTTCATTCTAATTTGATTAATTAGATCACCATCTCCTCCTGGTGGACAATTGATTAGGCCCCAGTGGGGGAAATACAGGTCTTCGGTAGTCTAGTGCAGTGATTCCCAGCCGGGGTGCTACAGCACCCTGGGATGTCACGAGATCCTTTTAAGGATATTGTGTAATATTGGCACAATTACATATGCAAACACCTACATGATTCACAAGATAAACCCAGAAATTTCAAATAGTGTAAAAAAACATTCTGATCTGTTGTGCTCCTTACTGCAGAGTAAAACTACTTGGGAGAAAAAAATAAGGATAAATTACTCTAGGGGAAAATCATGTCATGTGCCATATCCTGGGTTTCCAAGAAGTTCCTGGAATTTAAAAAAATAAGAGGTGTTTATTTCCTATGCAACTTTAGGGACTGAAAAGCAGATGCAGAAAATACTCACATCGAGATATCCCATTTCAGCTGTTGATTCTCCTTTGATCTCACTAGGGTTTTTTTTGGATTTGTGACCTGGAAACTGGGGGTGCTTGTCTAAACCTGCCTGTCTAGCACCTGTTTGAAGTGCAATGTAAGGTGATGCCTTGTTTTCCTCTTGGTTCTGCAGCTACCCTCATGTTAATGTGACCAATTTCACCTCCAGCTGGAAGGATGGCCTAGCATTCAATGCCCTTATACACAAGCACAGGTAAGAGACTCCGTGAGCACCAAGAAATGTCCAGTGGACACTTTAACATGCTGCAAACAGCCCAGTGGTGAGAAGCCATGGAAAACCATCCTACATCACCATCCTCTGTCCCACTCTTGTCACCATCCACCATCCCACTCTTGACACCACAGCCACTACCTTCTGCCTGCCATATCTGCTTCCCATCCTGGTGCCATCTCCTCATCATGTCCCATGGTAATGGTTGTGATGATCTAATAGGCACAGCATTAGGCTTAGACAGGAAGAGGTGGGTTCCTTTTCCTGACACTGACTCCTTGTGTGACCTTAGGCAAGTCACTTAGTTGTTTGCATCAAGACTTCCCTTCTGTACAGCATGGCTTAGCCCCAGAGGAATGGTGCAGTGTTGAGAGTGAGTCAAGGACCTGGATAGTGCCCCACACTGTCATTTCTGAAAGCATCATGTTCCTTTTCCTCACCAGACCTGAGCTCATAGACTTTGAGAACCTGAGGCGTTCGAACGCCCGGCACAACTTGGAGCATGCATTCAGTGTGGCAGAGCGGCATCTGGGCATCACCCCTCTCCTTGACCCAGAAGGTAAGATCCCTTGAGGTGTTACGCATTGGATATACCTGCCTTCCACTTCCTACAGTATGTCTGTCCATGCACAGACACTGAGTTACCATGCTGAACCTGGTGCAAAATATTAAATGCTACCTTAAAACCAGATGGCACCCTCATTGTGTTTGCAAAGTGTATTCCTGACTGTGTGTGGTCTCCTATTTTAGACGAAAGGAAGCATTTCCTAGGGGACAGGGCACCAGGCTGGCACTCAGGACACCTGTCTTCTATTCCTAGTTCTTGAAAAATGACATTTTTGAAAGATGGCATGCAAACTGTGAAGCTCTCTCCCAAAATTTTCTTTATTATGACATATTTTTATCCAAAGCACTCTTGGTATTGCTTATTTACCAAAACACAAGTTTTCAATCAACAGTAACTTTTTTTTTTCCATGTTAATGGAAAAAAAATTGTGAAAAAACAGATTGGTTTGAAAACCTGTTAAGTGGTATTTTCCAGTGTGTTTCCCATAGGTTATTCTGCTGGCCTTGCCTTGTGTGAGCCTGCTTCTTCTTGTGTGAGCATGGTTCTTCTGTCTCTGTCCCTGACAAGAGTGATGGGCAGAAGTGCCTTTCAAGCCTGGGAGCTGGGAATGTTCTCCAGTAGCCTTAATGCCATTCTCTCCTGTTTTGCTGGCAGATGTTTTCACAGAGAACCCAGATGAGAAATCCATCATCACCTATGTGGTGGCCTTTTACCACTACTTCTCCAAAATGAAAGTCTTAGCAGTGGAAGGGAGACGGCTTGGCAAGGTAGGGTTGCTGTCTACTCTCACACCCTTCTCTACCTCATGTTCCCCTTTCTTCCCTTATTGCGTGTGGGAAACCTGTGGAGTTCCAGTGTTAGGAACTGATGTTGCCAGTTGATGGCAGTCATACCCATTGTGGACATGCAGCAGGAAACGTAAGGCATTACCCAATCACAGGACTGGGAGAACTCACTGCAGCCTGTCCTGGCTTTGTCTCCTCAGCCCTATGCATGGCTTGCCTTTCCCACGCATCCTCTCAGTGCAACATGCATCCTGTTCAAGTCACCAGCACAGTCATGCATTTAAAGGTTGGACCCCCAGCTGGGATCAAAGAGCCAAAGCTGCAGGAGAGTCATAGGGCTGGATGCTAAGTAGATGTAAGCCAGATGCAGCTCCATGGCAATCCATGGGCCAGGTCTAACTGGTATAAATTGGCCCAGCTCCACAACCATATGCCTGGTAGGTTGAAACTGCCATTGCGCCATAAGCCCAGGGATGGTGACCAGCACGTAGCAGCTGGAGATCTGACCAGCAATGTCCATAGGGAGTCATTTGTCCCAGATCTGCTTGCCAGTCTGAGACATCCATGAGGAACCAGCCAGGCAGGTCCCTAAAGTTCATGGTGGGGCTACCTCCTTAAGCACAGAGAAGCAGAGAGCTCTTTGATCTCTCAGCCAAAGAGAGTGAGGTCCCAGAACTGGAGCTGAATCTAGGACAAGGTGAAAAGTTTGTTCTCGAGAGGGTTAACCTACCAGATGACCTGGCCAGGTCAGGTCATGGTGGAGGGCGTTTTTTCCCATCATGCTGAGGTCTCTGCAGCATGTCTGGGTTTTCCTGAAAGACTTGCTCCCGGGCAACCGGGGGGTCATGTTGGAGTTGGGGGTCCTGGGGCAAGGGTCTCTGCCCTGGGCTGTTATGCAGGAGGTCAGACCGGGTGTGCAACTGGTCAGTGAATCTTTAAAGAGACTTATCCTTCTCACAGGCTCCATCCCTCATCCAGTTGCCCCAGTTCGGGCCTTCAAGCAACAGCTCATGGAGTGTGTACAACCTGGGTTGCTATCTGTTACAGTAGAGAGCAACTTTCATGCATGGCACCATGCTGGTTTTGCTTTGTTACTGAGCTATGGTCCCCACTGCTCTGGAGCACCAGCAGGCCACTCACATTGGCATGCATGCCTGGAAGGCATGAGTCAAGAGGTTGGCATTTCTCCCTTTGGACTCCATGCAGTGGCTCTGAGGACCAGACAGGTCCCACAGGAGGTCACATTCCCTGCTTTCTCATCCCTCCCCAGGTGATTGAGCATGCAATAGAGACAGAGAGGATGATTGATCGGTACAGTAGGCTGGCCTCTGACCTACTCGCTTGGATTGAGCAAACTATCGTGGTCCTCAACAGCCGCAATTTTTCCAATTCACTGGCTGGCGTGCAGCAGCAGCTTCAGTCCTTCAGTACCTACCGCACTGTGGAGAAACCCCCAAAGTGAGTAGCATGCTTGTTTCTCCCCCAATGCCCTTCCCTTCCTAGGGCCAGGGAAAGGGCCATTTATTCAGGTACATAATCTCTAGCAGAGCTTTTCACCCCTAGATCTCAGAGCTCCTTTACAGGAGACTGTAGCATTATCCCCACAGAGGAACTGAGGCAAAGAGCAGGCAGAGGGTTTTTGCTTAGGGTTGGACTCCAGGGATAGCCAGTGCTCTGCCTATTAGATATCACTGTCTATCTCCCTGATAGTTTTTGACAGAGATTTCAAGAAATTTGCCCCTGGATGCAGTGGTGGTTTGGGGACAGCACAGTAGCAGCAGGACAGTGTGTAAACTCCAGGTCCTCATACCACAGAATTCTGGCCGAGGAAGGGGAGGCAAGCTCCACTCCCTGCAAAGCTCAGATGGAGAGACAGATCAAATGGTCCTGTGAGTGCACAGTTAGCACACACCCGTAGCTAGTAGTGTCAGCTGGGAGTAGGGAGCTGTGGGGCCAGTTTCCTGTGTACAAGAAAGTGATATCATGAGAAGTCCAGCAGTTTTTAATAAGGAATGAGGAAAGGATGGCCTAGTGCTGAGGGTGGGCTGAGTTCCCTTGTGTCACAGCCTCCTGTGTTACTAAGGTCCTGGACAGGTTATACAGTGGTATTATTTAGATTGGCTTTGTACACCAATGTGTTTTACACTGGGATTAGGAGTGGACAGATGTGCTGCTATCCCAGGGTTCCTGTGTGCAGTAGGTAGCTATTACTATATCTTGTCACTAGACAGCAGGGGATCAGTAATAGCCTGTCTGTCTTTATCCAACAGCTGCTCTGGGATGAAGGTGGACAGACAACGCTTAAACGAGGGTAACTTACACTGGTGGAGTTTTGCTCAGTTTCTTTTAGGGATAATTCTTCACCAGTTTAGATTAACTTGCCCCAGTTTAGATGTTTGCATCATCTGTGACATTCTTTTACACCTTTCTGTTGCCAGTTACAGTGGAGTAACTGTATCATCTGTCCATGTTCTTATTCGCACTGTGCTTCAGTTTTCCATGTGTGGGTGACAACACTGCCCCAGTGCAGGAGGGAAGGGGGAGGATCAGTACAAAAGTCCTGCCCAGACAGCAGGTTGATGAGCTGGATCACTTCCATTAGCAATCTTCCTTTGGAAACTTTGAGATGAACCCAGTACAGCTGAGCAGCCAGGCTAATTTTAGTGGTGGGCATCCTATCGCTGAGGTTGTGGAGTTTCTGGTGATGTTGGGGAAGTGGCTGGCTTGGTCTGAAAGGTGTGAGCTCTTTCTCTTTTGCTGTGCTTTCCAACAGGTTCCAGGAAAAGGGGAATCTGGAAGTTCTGCTGTTCACCATCCAATCCCGAATGCGAGCGAACAATCAAAGAGTATTCACTCCAAATGAAGGCAGGCTTGTGTCTGACATCAACAGGGTATCTGACGATTTCCCTTCTAATATGTTTGGCAGAGGGATGAAGTGCCAGAACACACCATTTTAAACTAGCATAATTGGCCTTTACATCAGTGTAAGAAAAGAACTGGACACTTGATATAAAGCCCTATGTGAATGCAACTTATCTGAATCTGATTTAGAATTATCTAGGAAAAAATCAGAGGTTAAATTACACCAGTATAAGTGTCATGTGTTCACAGTTATCGGTATCTTAGGGTAACTGTTTGCTCAGAGCAAGCAGGCTATTTCTACTCCCTCACAACTTTGCCTTATCTTCTGCTCTGGATCCCAGTGTTACTTATGTTGTTGTGCAAAACCAATGTAAATTACATTAGTGTAAGAGTGCTGTGTGTCAAGGCCGCCTGATGCAGGCCAGAGCAGCATGAGGAGGCTCATTGAGGGTTCCTTCTGCAGCATCCTTATCTCATGATGTGAGGTGAACATAAGATTGGATAGCAGTACTGCAGCTTTCCTGCTCTCTGCTGCCATATTGGCCAGTATGGTGGGACACTAGGGGGCCCTACTACACTGAGCCACCTGTCTCACTGTGCCCAACCAAAACCCTGCTTTGGGTGTATCTCCTAGGGCGCCTACGTCTGGCTAACCCCCTTCCTGAAGCACACCCGCAAGCTGGGGGTAATCGCTTCCACCACCTGGGCTCTGGGCTCTGTTAGGGCTCTGTGCAGCCCGGGATACACAGACCCGGCAGACCTTGGGGATGCTTAACCCCACCGCAGTATTTCAGGGTGCTTCTTTTAGCCTGAAACATTCAAAAATAGCCTCCTGTACCAGAGGAAAGTAAAGAGCCAAGCCCACCTTAGCTAGCTGAGCAAAGGGAGCTATAAAGGCTGTCTGACCCCTCTTTCCTCAGGAATCCATGGCCAACATGCTGCATGCAGGCAGCCTTTTATTGTTCAGAGAGAGAGAATGGGATAAGAGGAAAACAAAAGGGGATTTCAGAGAAAACACATTTGGGAGAAGGACCATTGAGAGACTGAGCCAGAACTTTCATTCTACTGAGGATTGTGACATTCTAAGGGTAGTGGTAGGGGCAGCGGTGGGGACACTTTTTTTGCACCATAGCAGATAGCCAAAACTTCTCAAGTTGCCATAAAACAAAAGTCCAGAGTACTTGATTTGGCACCAAAGAAATATTTCATTTTGATATGGGGAAAATCTTGTGCTTTGACTTCACTCTTGGGATGTAATTTGCTTTGATTTTTATATTATGATGAAATCTTACTGGTAATTTGAACAGAGATTGTTGCTGAGAGGATGAAACTGGTGGGTGCAACTGCTGTCCTTTGGTTAAGAGAATGGAAACAGTTCAGTTCCTTTATGAAACAATAGCAATATCCTAATCAAAGCAAAGGCACATGAACAGACACCCCCATCTTTGACCCTTGAAATCAGACTGACATTTTAGCTGTTGTTTTCAGGAGGGGATATTTGTAGGCTGGAGGAAGAAGAGAAGCTTCAGAAGCATTGCACAAACAGGCATGAAGGATGGACCTAAAGCTAGACTAGTGGTGCTCAACCTCTCTGGCCCCACAGGCTAGATGAGTGATGTGGGGCTGGTCCATGGGCTGGATCTTATGCACAAGGTCAGTCTGAAGGCCTGATCCAACAGAGGGTTGGCATGGGGGATTGATTAGTCCATAGGTGTGATCTAGTGTGTTGGCATGGTGCTGCACACTGGCCAGACTCTGCACACTGTATCCAACCATGGAGTTGACTGTGTTGTGGCTTTCAGAGCAATTGGTGCTGCTGCCACTCTTCTGCTACCAAATTTCTGGAGTCAAGGGGAGCCCCACAGGCCAGATGACATAGCTCAGTAGGCTGGATCTGATGTGTGGGCTAGAGGTTGAGCACCACTGGCTTAGATGGAGCTGGTTGGAAGAAGTTGCAGCGGAGAGCAGGGAAACTCTGGTTTGATTTCTTCGCTGTTCAGGGAAACTGGGCTTTGAATTATAGAATCATACAGAAGTAGGGCTGGAGGGGACCTCCAGAGGTCACCTAGTCCAACCCCTTGCATGAGGCAGGATGTCTCTCTCCAAACCATACTAAACAAATCCATAATCCAACCCAGGGGTGAGCACAATATGGCCCGTGGACTGTATCTGGCCTGCCAGTTTACTCTCTCCAACCTGCAGTGCCAGCAGAGGCCAGAGCTGGAGCTGCCACAGACTCTTGGGCTGGATAGAATAAATTGGTGGGCTGCAGGTGGTGGCCAGCTCCGGCCTTCACTGGCATGGCCAGGGACACTGGGTGGCAGCAGCCCTGCTTGCCCACTCAGAACTGTGGGAGCCTAGGAGATGGAGTCAGACCTCATGGTGCCGGGCAGGCATGCAGGGCTGCTTCCACTTGCCATCCCCTGCCATGCCAGCAGAGACCAGAGCCCTGCCTGCCTGGTCCCCCCTCGCTGGGGTCTGCACAGTGGGGGGTGGGGCTCCATCACAGCTTGGCTCCACGGGGCTGTAAATGTCATAGTCCCACCCCCAACATAGCATGGGTCTCAGCCCCAATCCTGCTTGTCAGTGTCAGCCAAGCCAGGCAGTGTGTTGGGTGAGTAGAGAGGAGGAGCAGAGATTAGATGTTACAGACCCAGGTGGGCTCCTGCTCCTGCTTTTGCTGCTGCTCTAGTGCCACCCTCAACCTGGCAGTGGGGACCTTGTGTGTGTGCAACCCTGGACAATTCACCAAAACTCATTAACTGGCCCTCCAGCCCAAATGATTGCCAACCCCTGATCTAACCCATTAGCATAAATACACAGTCAAACCCAACAACCACAAGGCAGAACATCCTAATCTGCCATAGATAAAGCAGGCAGACCATGGTGGCCAACATCCTGCTGCTGCAAAGGTGGTTAAAAAAACACTTGAGAGATCTAAGGAAGAGGGCTTTCCCGCTACACAGGAAGGCAAAAAAAAACCCTCAGTCCATACCAATCTGATTATGGGGTAAAATTCCTTCCTGAACACATATTGGTGTGACCCTAAGTGGAGGAATACAACTCTCTATCCAAGAACCTCCTGGTTTAAATTTCAGCAGGAGCATTGGCACACCCCAGTTAAAATTTCCAACCTTGGGTGCAGCCAACACCCAAATGATTTTGAGGAAGGCTTTAAAAAAATCCTTAGCACATGTAGCAGAAGGAGGGTGAAAAAATTCTGGCCCCCTGGGAACCAGCAAAGCCCAGAAGCATGAGAAATACCCATAATAGAACATGGGCATAGCTACGTCTAGATGATCCCTGGCCAAATGCTTGTCCAACCTCTTCTTGAACACCTGCAGTGATGGACAGTCCACACGCACCTTCTTTAGGCAGTCAGTTCCCCTGCTTCACTGTTCTAACGGTGAAGAAATGTTTTCCTGATATCCAACCTAAACCTACTTTTCTGCAAATTCAGGCCATTGGTCTGTGTCCTACTCTTCAGTAGGAAAGCAAAGGTTTTTTTCTTCCTTTTAACAGCAGCCTGTAGCAGGAGACGTGGGTCTTCTGATACTTTAAAAGAAGGCAGGCTCCCTGAGAAGGAGCCTGCAGGTGTACCAGCTGGCAGTTAGGAGTCAGATAACCTACAGGGACTGGACTATCAGGATATAAGCCCAGAGCTAGAGCTGGAGCTAGGCAGGCAGTCCAGCCCTGAGTCATGGAAAGGGGAACTGCTGGGCAGCAGGGCTCCTGGTTAACATCTGAGTTGGAGTAAGCAACACTGGTGGTTTGTAAAAGGGACTAAGGGGAGGTAAGGAGGTCGCAGCTGGCTGAGAGAGAGAGAGAAAGCAGAAGGCCCAGAAAGAATGGAGGTTCAGAGGCCTGGAGGTCTCACTGGCCTGGGAGAGGCCAGGGCTCAGAGGGATGAAGGCCAAGAAGGGCCACAGCTGGAGACTGGTGGGGTTGGAGAGCCCATGAGTCTCAAATGGCCTGGGAGCCGGGCCAGGGTCTAAGAAGGACTGAAGGCCAGGAGTGCCACAGTCAAAGACTGAGGGGGCCAAAGTGCCTATATCTCAGAGAGGGGCTGGTGTAAGGATGAACAGAGTCAGGAGCTGTAGCCTGTAGGGGCAGATATGACTTGATTAATATGTGTGTCATCCATGAGGCATGGTTGTGGATGCTGGGTAGGAGGCAACCCACATAATTAGCCCCTAAGGCAGTGAGCAAGGCAGTGTTCATGAGTGTGAAAGCAGGTTTGGGGAACCCTGGGGCAGTCTCCTGTTTTCTAAAAGATAAATACACAAAGGCATGGAAGATGAGGAGAAGGGGAGATTGCCCAAAGAGCGAAGTTGATAAGAGCATCACGGCCACCCCTGGAGCAGGACCTAGTTATGCAGCCCTTCAAGTATTTGAAGACTGCTATGCTGTCTCCTGTTCAGTACCTTTTCCACAAGCTGAACATGCCTATTTTCTTCAACCTCATATGACTTACTTTTTAAGGCCTTTATCATCCTTCTCACCAGCCTCTGGATCCTCTGTAACTTCTCTATGCCTTTTTAAAAATGTGGAGCCCCAAACTGTACACAGTATTCTAGATGAGGCCTAACCAGTGCTGAGTAGAGAGGCACTATCACCTTGCATGTCTTGCACCTAATGCTTCTATTGATACATTCCAAAAGTGCATTCACCTTTTGTGCAGCTACATCACACTGCAGACTTGTATTCAGTCTGTGATCTACCAAGACTCCCAGATCCCTTTTTGTAGTGGTACCATCCAGCCAGGTGTCACCCATTTTGTATTTGCATTTTTGATTGTTCTTCCTGAGGTATAGCACCTTACATTTGTCATCATTGAGCCTTATTCTGTTAGCTCCAGCCCAGCTTTCCAATCTGTCAAGATCCTTCTGAATTGCACTCCTGTCCTCCAACATTTTTGCAATCCTCCCCAGTTTAATGCTCCTTTCAAAATAGAAAGGGTTACTTCAAAGCCACCTTACCTTAACAACAGCTTCTTCTAGCTCCAAAGAGAAATTTTGGCAAGCTGGTTGCAGGGAATTGTTATTGTATATAATACATGGTACCCCTGAAATGAATAGTTATTGAAATCTAAAAGTCAGAAGTAAATGCACTGAAATAGTGGCTCTTTCTTCTGTCCTGGAATGAAACAGCCCAACCTGACTAACCTGGCAGATAGAAGGTGCAACAGTCTGTTGTAAACTTTTACCCATCACTAACATTGTCAAGATGGGCAGGTTCCCAGGATGGTTTGGGTTTAAAGTGAAAGGCTGTATGATAATGGCAGCTACCTGGCTAGCCCCACTCAACATGAGGGTGACCATGTCTTCACATCTCTGCTGTGCATTTATGTGTGAATAGGCATGGGAGCAACTGGAGAAGGCAGAGCATGAGCGAGAGCTGGCCCTGAGGAATGAGCTCATCCGGCAGGAGAAGCTGGAGCAATTGGCCAGGCGCTTTGACCGCAAGGCAGCCATGCGGGAGACCTGGCTAAGCGAGAACCAGCGCTTGGTTGCCCAGGTAAAGGAGTCTGTTGTCTGGGGGCTGCCCACTTGGGATGTGCACACCTGCTGTGGTGAGGGTGGTTGGAGGAGTGTGCCTATCTCTGGCAAGGGGGCACAGGCTGCGGGAGCATACCTGTATCTGGCCTCAGTGTATTGGCTAGTGGATCATGTCTGGCTCTGGCCCCAGGTGTCACCTGTGGGAACATGGCAGGCCAGCTTCCCACCCATTGTAAAGGATGATGACTGTGGCTGAGGGTGACCAAGGCTAGTGAGCAGCCTCCCTCTGCTCTGTAGCAACACCGTCTCTCCTGAATCCCTTTTCCAAGCAGGGCTTCCTGTTCAACCTCTTTCTCCTCACATACCACACTCCCTGCTCCCAGTCCTGCAAGCAGGCCCAGGTCCACAAGGGTTGGTCTGCAGTCCTGCACTTCCTGTTAGGGTCTTCCTGGCCCTTGATTCACAGCACCCTGGGGCTTTTGCAAAGTCACCAGATGGATCTAGAGCTTCCATTCCTATTAGAGCCCATGAGGCACCTGGAGGATTTTGGTGTCTCCTGACATTCTGCAGTCCTAGTGAAGGCCTAACCAGGCCCATGTTTGCTTTGGGCAGGATAATTTTGGCCAAGACTTCCCAGCAGTGGAAGCAGCCAAGAAGAAACATGAAGCCATTGAGACAGACACAGCTGCTTACAAGGAGCGTGTGCAGGCCATTGAGGAGGTGGCGGCAGAACTGGCAGCAGAGAATTACTATGATATCAAACGCATCAATGCCAGGAAGGACAATATCCTACAACTCTGGGAGCGTCTGCTGGAGCTGCTACGTGCCCGGCGCCAGCGCCTAGAGATGAACCTCACTCTCCAGGAGCTCTTCCAAGAGATGCTGCGTAGCATTGGCTGGATGGATGAGATGAAGGTAAGGAGTGGGCTGGAGAAACTCACATGGATCTTGTCATTACCCCAGTCTTAAATACCAGGGTGTCTGCCCCTCATGAGCCTCCAGCCCCCTATAGCGCATGCCAATCCAGTCTAGATACTAGGTACACTCATTCCAGAACAGAGGTGGTCACAAATGGCATGTTGGAAATCCCTTGTGTTAGGGACATCAATCAAACACTAGTGCCCTGTGTAGCTACCTCCATAGAATTTAGACAGAAGAACATAGGTTGCACTTTGTTCCAGCGTTGCAGGAAGGAAAAGGCAACAGTACATTCACCCTCTTCCAGTGGAGAGGAGCACACGTGCAGTGTGACTTCATCAGGAACCACAACGCTCCATGCACAAACAAACAGAAGGTGGCTGTCAGCCATTCCACTACTCTCACAACTGTTTTATCAGACCAGTGGCACACTCCATACCGATAGGCCTGCTAAAGAGTCGCGTGTTAGCTTGGAGCACTGTGATTAACTACTGCTGATGTCCATTAACCCAGTTTGAAGCCCGGGGGCTAATACAAGCTGTTGGTAGGCTACTGTAAGGGATGAGATCTCCTGGAGCATGTAATTGTTGATGTGCAGGAGCTCCATGCACTATCAGGCTGCAGGGCATCTCATCAGAGTCCCATACCAAGGAGAAGGGTGGCTAGCCTCCAGTGTTCGAAGACAAGTCAGGCTTATTCCAAAGATAGAGATGTCTAGTAGCCTGGTCCTATTCCCTCATTAGGTGTCTGAGTGTCACTCCAGTGCCTGTGTGTGATCTTATTTAGTCTCTGAAAAGTATCAGTGCAGAAGGCCAGTATATCTTCTTCCTTCTTGCTGTTTTGTGTACCTTCATCTTTAATCTTAGCTGGACAAAAGTATGTTCATTAATGGTTTGTCAGGACATGAATAGGGTGGAATAAATTCACATTAGACACTTAAGGCCAGATTCTGCTCTTCCTATTATGCACTTAAATGCAATCTTAGGGTGCTACCTTTAAGCCATTCTAAATCTGTGGAATGTTAGCCGGTGTTAAAGTTAGAACGGTTTCAGAGCAGTTGCTGTTTAAGGTTTAATGCTGCCTATAACCTGCACGACTGTGACTTGCCATTAGATGGGCTGGCATGGAGCAGTGTGGCCAGGAGCCAAGACTCTATCTCTCCTCTGGGAATGGAGCCCCAGAGGTTGTGTGGTGAGAGCATGGAGTCCAGGTATGCATGCTTTTGCTGCCAGGTGGCTCTGCTCCCAGTGCAGAACTGCCAGGGGTTAACTGCAGGAACAGCATGGACCCTGGGGAAGCATGCCTTCTTAGGTTCCATGTACTTGTCACTAGGCAGCCCTCCCCCACCAAGAACACAGGAGGCTGGGGAGGGAAGCCACACCCCCTTCTCCCTCCACCAATTCACTCGGCTAGGGGAAAGGTGCCTAGATGTGGGGCAAAGGCTTAGCCCCACTGAGGGGAAGGGGCTGTATACCTGGTCCTCAGCCCAGGGGCCTGGGTTCCATTTTAATCCTTGGGGCAAATACCACCTCCTGGGCAGTAGAGCTTGGGAGGCTGGAAAGTTTGTTAGAGGGGCTGGGAGCTATGCAACCTGGGATGCTGGATGACTGCAAATTGGTCACTATTTCTGTGAAGCAAGCTAACGGTACCCTAACTTGAGCTGGGTAGAGTAGCTGAAAGATAACCCTTGCCCAAAGTGGCATAGCTTTAAGATGCTTAGAGAGTACTTAACACAATTTAACACCTTTAAAGTATGGATGCTCCCGTTTTAAGTTTAAAGGTAACCTGTAACACCATCCATATTCCACCCTGCTTAAGCCTCTCAAAAACTATCATCTGGGCTTTAAGACAAAGTCATGCAAAGCAGTGAGCAGGAGGACTTGCCCATCTTTGGCATTAACTGTTTTCAAGGGACTTAAACAGTCACAGATGGGTGCTTAAGTCAACTTAAGGCAGAATGTACTTGAGAGAACACATTGAGCTTATCAATAGAAGCCCACATAGAGCCCTGGAAACCACCAGGATGGGGTTGAGACTATGGTAACTCCTGCACAGAAAATGCATTGTTGCCCCATTGCCATCATCACAAAGTGTATTCACGGTTTAGGCATAATGGGAAAACCCTCTGGTAACCTGGGAAAACCCTCTGTCAGGATAGGCCAGTAGGTGAGGCATGTCTGATTCCATCTAGTCTCTTTATTGTTCCATAGGTGCATCTCTTGTCCCCTGAGTTTGGAAAGCACTTGCTGGAAGTGGAAGACCTGCTGCAGAAGCACAAGCTGATAGAGGCTGACATAACCATCCAAGCAGAGAAGGTGCGCACCATCTGTGCAGCTGCCCTTCAGTTTGCTGACAGTAGTGGTAGGTGTAAATGAGTATTTCCATTTCTCCTCTTAGAGCCAGCTACCTGCATGGGGCAGGATGAGCTTTACATGCAACCAAGCCACCTCTTTGTGCCCATTGTGGTCACTTCCAAGGAACTTCCCTCCTCCCCAAGGCTTATCATCTTATTGCTGTTCTCTGACTTACCCCAGTCTTGCCTCTGAGATGCAGATCCCAGAGCTGAAAGCAGCTTAAAACCAGCTCAGTGAAAGAGCTTACTATTCTACAGGGGGAAAGAGAGCCTGGGACTGAACAGATAGGGATTCAGTTCCTGGCTTTGTTGGAGATTTTCTGCATGATCCTATTCCACCCTGCTTGATTTTCTGTAAAGTCATGAACACGCTTGCTTTTGTCACATTCCATCTCAGCCATGAGACTTGTGATGCAAAGTAGTGAGCAGGAGGACCCACCTGCCTTCAGCAGCAATGTTTGAGAGCCTCAAGCAGGATGGAATAGGGTTGTACTTAGGCACCTAAGTCCACTTGGATGCCTAATAGATGGGATAGAACATGGCTATGGACAGATTTCAGATCCAGCGCTAAGAGTTTCCAGGGAATTCATAGTACTTAAAAAATAGGTCAGGGTTGGTGGTGTACAAGCATTTCAGTCACCTGGCTGGAGAGCTACAGAGATGCATCAGGGTTGAGCTTTCCAGTCAGGGGGCTACTCCTTGGATGCCCCACCCCTAGAGGAGCTTGCCCTCTCACTTGCTGGGGAAGGGGGTAAGATGCCAATGAGCAACTACTAAGGACAGATCTTCACCCTACAGGGTACTGGAAGGAACAGGACCTCCCCTCCTTGTCCTTTGCACCCCTCATATTGCCACTGCTCCAGCTCTTCCAAGGGTTTTTGTGGTGATAAGGGAATTCCCTAACTGGAGTCACCCCTGATCTGTTCAAGGGGCAGGAGGCAGAGCCAGTGGGACTTGACCCATCCAAGGGACACTCAGAATAGTTTGAGCTATGGGGGATGCTCTCTGCTCCTTGCACAGCCCTGAGGTGACCCAGGTCTAATCAGTGGGGTGAGGTAGGGAATTTCCAACACTGCTTGAATAGTCTGAGCAGCTTCCCACTGGATGGGCTATTGGGGAACCACTGCTCTCCTTCCTTCTTCCTTACCCCTTGGGAAGGAAGGAGAGAAGGTTACAGCTATTCAAGGTGGTGCTAGAAAACTTCTCCAGAGAGAGAATTCCTGGTTGAAAGTTTTCTTGCCTTTTCATGGAAGAGCCAGTTTTCTTCCATGAAAAAAGCCTTGGATTCTTGTATGCTAGGTTTTTGTGCTGTAACAGAGGTATTTCTCCTAGCTCAAATGTAACACCTGTCCATAGCTCCTGATATCCCCATCTGCAAGTGGAGGGGTCAACATAAATGGGCAACAGCGGGCATATATTTGGATGTCTCTGTTTTGCACTGCCCCCTTGTTAGGCCACCTGGTTGGCAGCATAGGTATTAAGGCCTAGATGAGAAGCCTTGTTTTTCTGTCTCTGAGCTGTTGACGAGTTTCATACTGTAAAGCTACCTCTGCTTCCTGTGCAGGGTATCAGCCTTGTGACCCCAAGATCATCCAGGATCGTGTCAGCCACCTGAAGCTCTGTCTTCAGGAACTGGTGGCACTGGCTGCCCAGAGGAAGACTCACTTGGAGCAGTCCAAGCGCTTGTGGAAATGCTTCTGGGAGCTGGATGAGGCAGAGAGCTGGATCAAGGAGAAGGAGCAGATTTATTCCTCCCTGGATTATGGAAAGGACCTGATCAGCACCCTCAACCTGCAGAGGAAGCACAAGGCCTTTGAGGATGAGTTGCGGGGCTTGGATGTCCGCCTGCAACAAACTATCCAGGAGGGAGAGAGCATGATGGCCCAGAAACATTTTGACACTGCCAGGATTGGAGGCAGGATCAGGGAGGTGAAGGCCCTGTGGGCTCAGCTCCAGGAGTTGGCAGCTTTCCGCCAGAAAAATCTGCAGGATGCTGAGAGCTTCTTCCAGTTCCAGGTGGATGCAGATGACCTGAACGCTTGGTTGGAGGATGCCTATCGCCTGGTGTCCAGTGATGAGGTGGGGCATGATGAGTACTCCACCCAGGCCTTAGTGAAGAAGCACCGGGACCTCATGGATGAGGTGAAGAACAACAAAAAGGTCATGGATAATCTGACCGAGCAAGCCCAGAGATTCCCGTCTGAGCTGCGTGGTGCCCCAGAGTTTGAGGACCGGCTAAAGGCCATCCAGGTGCTCTATGCAGAGGTGGTGTCCCTGGCCGATGTGCGGAGGCAAAAGCTGCAGGATGCACTAGATCTGTACACGGTATTCAGCGAGACGGATGCCTGTGAACTCTGGATGAGTGAAAAGGATAAGTGGCTGGAGAAGATGGAAATCCCAGACACAATGGAAGACCTCGACGTAGTGCAGCACAGGTGGCTTCCCCTTCCTCTTCAGGGATAGCCATTTTCACCCCATCCTAAAACCCAAATTCTCCCCACTGACACTAACTGGAGACTCAGGCTACCGAGAGGTTGGGGGGTATAGTTGTCCCTCCTCCAGTTGTTAGCAACTCAGTCTTTCCCAGGCTGTAGCAGAGCCAGGTTCAGTTGAGGCTTGCTGACCAACCTCCCAAAGTTGCAGAGTAGAGGCCTGGCTTGTACTACCTCAGTCCAACTCTTTCCTCTGTCCCTCTTTGCAACAGTGGCCATGGAGCCCTGCTCTGCATGCTGTGGTTCTAGGCACACTTCTAGACCTCCCCTCTTGGTGCCTGTAAATATGGTATACCATTGTTCGTGATTAACAGTGCTACTCAGTTGTTTAAGATCTGTCTTCATTGAAGGGTTAAGTCAAGCTTTTAGCTGGGTCCTGTCCCTGCCCACTCTTCTGCCTCACTCAAATTCTTCCCCTGACCAGCCTGGTATGTTAAAACAGGCCTGCCTGGAGGTGTCGGGGAGCCTGGGTGCTGCTTTCATTTGGCCTGATAGTGCGCCTATTCCTCCAGGAGGACAAAGGCTAAATTCTTGATCGCTTCAGCACATTCCATGCTTCCCTTACCCCATGTGCCCACAAGGACAGACAAGCTCTTCCACAGTTCCTTGGGAACAAACCAAAGCAATTCAGCTTGCTGCAGCACAGAAAAGGGTGGGACATGCATGCCCCCAGT
The DNA here is from genome assembly GCF_000455745.1 of Alligator sinensis. NCBI lineage: Eukaryota > Metazoa > Chordata > Crocodylia > Alligatoridae > Alligator > Alligator sinensis. The sequence goes on from NW_005842877.1 coordinate 202,973, forward strand.
GATCCTAGCAACACAGCCTGAGTGTGTTACATCAGTGAGGGCACAGTAATTTGAGTCTGGCACTTGAAGAAGGCTAACCTGGGTACTTGTACCAGGGTGCTGAGTTAATTCTACAGAGAAGACTAGTGCCAGTTGCAGTGCCCATGGCAACTTTCATGGAGGTGAATGCTGGCACTAGGAGAGTCCATGAGCCCTTGTACTAACATGGCTGTGGGAGGGTGCGTTTTGGGAGGGAGCACTGCTGTGGGGTTTTTAGACAACCCTCACCTTGCCCTACAAGCCTCTGTGTCTGTGCTCTTGCAGGTTTGTCATCCTGGAGCAGGAGATGAGCGTGCTTGCCTCCCAGATTGATGGGGTCAACCAGGCAGCCAGCAACCTGATTGAGTGCGGGCACCCACACAGTGCCCGTATCAGGCAGTGCCAGGACCACCTCAATATAAGGTACACCCTTTCTCTGCAGCTGCTGGTGTAAGGCTTGGTTCTTCTGGAGGGTCATGTTAATTGTGGCTCAAGCCTGCCTATCTGGAGCACTTCAATACTGTGACAGAGTTTTATAAAGGGTCTGTCCCTCTAGGCTGGATCTACAGCTACTTTCATGCTAGAACTGGTGTTGATCTCATAGTCCCAAAGGTGGGGGGAGAGGCACTGCCTCATTGCTGACATCTCCATGGCTTTTCCTGTGGAATTAGACTCTCAATACCAGCTGTGCCATAGGAGAAGGAGCAATGACAAATATTCCCAGACGCATCACAGTGAAGCAGGAGCCTCAGCTCCATTTCCTAAAGTAGCTTAGGCCTTTAGGAGCTTAAATCTCATTGGAAGGTAGTGGGACTAAGGCCTGAGTCCTCCCTGCATGCAGCCAGGTACTTGAAACAAAAATGATTTCTTTGATCCAAAATGATGCAGCCAGCACCCAGGCCTGCTTTCTCTGCCAGAATGCAACAGCAGCTCCTAGCTTTGCAGCCAGCACTGTATGGCAGCCCCATGGATGCAAGTGGCCTGAGCAGAGGTTCCCTTGCCTTCTTTGGAGAACATGCCTTCTTTGGAGCCAGCCCCAAAGCAACAGAAAGCCTGTCTTAAGGGGGAAACCTTGGAGGGTTGGGCTTTCACACATCTTCTTGGTAGAGGGATTATCTCCCTGGTCCTTGGAGCAGAGCAAGGTCTTCTCTTGAACCAGCAGCTTTTCTGAGGCTTGGATTGCTAAACAGAAGCTTGTGTTTCCTGTAGGTGGCGTGACTTCCAGGAGATGGTGGCTCAGAGGCAGAAGGCTGTGGACTCAGCACTAAGGCTGAAAAACTATTGCCTGGACTGTGAAGAGACCTGGAAGTGGATACTGGGGAAGACAAAGGTGATTGAGTCCGCCCAGGACATGAGCAAGGACCTGGCAGGCATGCTTGCCATCCAGAGGAAGCTGTATGGTATTGAGCGGGACTTGGCTGCCATCCAGAGCCGTTTGGGAACACTGGATCAGGAGGCCTGCTGCCTGGCAGAGGAGCACCCCGATCTGGCCAGAGACGTCTATGAGCGGCAGGCAGTCGTCATGGCTGCCTGGCAGGACCTGCAGAAGACATTGCAGAGCCAGGAGGCCTCACATGGAGAGGCCAGCAAGTTGCAGAAGTTTCTGCAGGACCTAGATGACTTTCAGGCATGGCTGTTCAAGGCACAGAAAGCTGTAGCCTCTGAGGAGGTGCCCAGCTCCCTTGGGGAGGCAGAGCAGCTGCTCCAGAAGCACATGGCCATCAAGGAGGAGATTGACCAGCACAAGGATGACTACCACAATGTCAAAGAGATGGGGGACAGGGTCACGCAGGGGAAGACAGATCTGGAGTACCAGCAGCTGCAGCAGCGGCTTGAGGGCATGGACACAGGCTGGAGCGCCCTATGCAGGATGTGGGACAGCAGAATGAAGTTCCTCTCACAGTGCCGGGGCTTTCAGGATTTCCTCAAGAATGCAAAACAAGCAGAAGTTATTGTTGGTAAACAGGTATGGCTGCGGCAGCCTCCTTCTCGGGTTTCTCTGTGGTCCCGGTGGTGGTAAAGTACATTCCCCAGTGTGCTGGGGCATAGTCCTGTCCCACAGACCTCCTAGCCTAAAAGAACAGGGTGGAGAAGGGAAATGGAGGAGACAGGATCTGTCTTCTCAAGCAGAGCAAGGGTAGAGCTGAGGTCTCCTGAGACCTCCCTGCCATTCTGGGCCATGTTACAGGCTTCTAGCTGAGGTCATATTGGCTAGACCTATGAAGGACAAAGGTCCCCCTTTCATGAGCCCCTGGGAAGAAATGCTTGCCACCAGCCAAGAACTGCCCATGTCGATCCATGCCAGCCAGCTGCCTGAGCCTCAAAGCTACTCCCAAGGGGGAGCTAACCACTCGTTTAGGGAAGTGGCCCAGAGACCCAAAGTCAAAAGGGCCCTGACATTGTATTCTGCATATGACAGAGTCCTAGAGTTTGAAGCCAGATGGGACAATGTCATCAATCATACTACCTGGCCTCCGGTGTAACTCAGGCCAGAGAATGTCACTGAGTTGACTGTTACTGCACTGGATAACTTGAAGTTGACTTGGCAGAAATTTAAGGAAAAGAGAAATGGGCTGAAGTACAAGGTGTGGGGGGGGCCCCAGGTTTGCTTTCTTATTCCATCACAGGTTTCTGGTGTGACCTTGAACAAGTCACTTCATCTCCCTGTGCCTTGGAGTCGCACCTGTAAAAATGGGATTGCAAGCATGTGTGAAGATAAATGCACTTTGTTGAACAAGATGGAGGAGATTACATAGGAAGAGGCTGTTTTCAGTTTGGTTCCAGCTAACAGGAAGGAAAGAATGGAGGGTTTCAGGGGGAGGGCAGCTGGGATGAAAGTGTTCACAAAACGATAGAGTTCACTGTTCTTGGATAGATCATCTGAGGGACACTGGCGAGCAGGCAGTAGTTACTAGGAGAGACTGTGTTAGAAGTGCAATAGCCAAGTAGTTCAACAGGGAGGAAAGGTGGAAAGTGCAGTAAGAGACCAGTGTGGCTGTATTAGGAGCTTTAGTGACCTGAAAACCCAAGAGGAATTGTACAAAAAGTGGAAACAAGGTCTTCTGCCCAAGGAGAAGATGGTACTAAACTTAAAACTGACACAGATCTAAAATCATTCCTAGCAAAAGTCATAAAAGACAACAAGAAAGGCTTTATAAATGCATGAAGAAAGAAGACCAAAGAAAGTAGGTCCATTGGTTAACAGGGAAGGAAAGGGAATCAAAAATGATTCAGAGAAGGCCAAAGTATTCAATGCCTTGTTTGCTTCTGTCTTCACAAGAGAGGTGAAGACAGAAACACCTTTGACTGGATGCCTGACATAATTAATTTTAATGCAAGGATAGGAGC
>NW_005842877.1:206369-223406 GCF_000455745.1 Alligator sinensis
CAGCATGCATGATGAGATCTGCCCCTGACTAGATAAGGACCTATTCAAAGCCATCTCTGAACCATTAGTCTCTCTAAGAACTCCTAGAGGACAGGCAAACTCCCAGAGTGCTGGAGAAGGGCAAATGTAATATCTTCCACAAAACGGGGGGGAAAAGGAGGACCCAGGACACTCTCTAGACCAGAGGTTCCCAACCCCTGGGCCATGGCCTGATGCCGGCCCACAAAGGGTTGGCTGCCAGTCCGCAGGAGGGTTGTGACTGGCATAGTGGCAGCCAATTCTTTTTTATACTAAAAATAAAAAAGGGTTGTCTGCTGCTCTGCAGTACGCCAGTCACTTCCGGACTGCAGTTTGCTAGTCTTTGGTCACTTCCATTTGGAGATTTGCTGGTCTACAGTCTAAAAAGTTTGGGAACCCCTGCTCTAGACCAGCCAAACTCATTTTGATACCTGGAAAGATAGTAGAGAAAGTTATTAAACAGTCAGACTATAGACACCTGAAAGGTAAGGTGATAAAAGGGAATCCTGGTTTTCTCTGTTTAAAAATTGCAAATTCTCTGATAAAAATCCCAAATTCTCTAATTAAACCCCCCAAAATCCACATTTTTTCCACAATTAAAATGAAACACCACTATATGTATAGGTATCAATTTAACACAGTTTAATTGATATATTTACAAATTTAAAGCAATTTAGAGGCTCACCAGTATCTCAATCATTATAATAAAATAAATTCTAAATATTTCTATATTTTGGTGTTTGATTTTTATCATGGAAAATCAGAGCTTTCCCTGCCACCTTCACTCATGAGGACACAAGTCCAGCTGCTGCCTTGTGGCACTGAGCAGCCCTGATATGCCAGTGCCCTGCCCCTGCCCATCCTGTTGCCCATCACTCCCAAGCTACAGCCCTGCCAATGCCCTTACTCCTGACTCGCAGCTCCCTGGGCCTGCCAGGGCCCCTTACTCCCAACATACAGCCCCTTGGCCCAGCCAGTGTCCCACACTCCTGACCCCATAGTCCCCTGCCCCCCTCCCCAGCCCTGCTGGAGGGAACCCCCACTTGCCCTGTCCCACCCAGGCTGGAGTATAGTGGCTACAGCAGCTCCAACATGTGCAGATGGCGGCAGAGCGAGTCCAGCCCTGGCGTGTGCTGGGGGGAGGAAGAGGGGAGGCCTGTGGCACCCTCTGCCCTGTGCTGGGGCTTCCATGCTGCACCATTTGGCCTGGCCACAGCACCGTCCCCACTCCGGCAACGTTTCTTGGTTGCCTTGCCCCTGTGACCACAGGCACTGGCCCTGGTGCTCCTGATCCAGCCACACAGCTCCCCACTGTCCCCAAAGGACCCCTTTGCCCCCTTCCCTCACTGGAGGAGCAGGTGCCTCCCCTCCGCCACTCTGCCGTGCCGCAGCCCCAGAACATGCATGTCTTTCCATGGCAAACAGAAAACCCAGATCTCTGGTGATCAGATAATATTGGTCCCTTCTGGCTTTGCAGTCCAGGGCTCTCTGCTGTTGCATTGGCCCCAGAGGATGCTGCAGCAGGTTAGGAGGGATGCAGCATCCCATCTGCCTATTTTAAATTCTCATCTGACCACCCCGCCACAGAGGGATCTGAGCACCTCACAATCTATATTCTAAGACCCCCAGGAACATTGCGTGGAAGGGCCCTCAAGAGGATCTCTCCTCTGCCCCTGCTCTGAGGCTAGTGCAAGCATGCCTGGACCAGCCCTGTAATTAATGCCAGTTTTGCACTCCTGTTTAAATTATTTTAGGATTAGAAGTGGACAGATGTTGCACCTCTTCTGTGGTAGTGCACACACTAGGCTGTGCAAGGGTGGAAATAAGCAGACAAAACCAAAAATCTATTTAACTTTACAATGGCGGATGCTTTCAGAGGTAATTCTTTACTGGACTGGGTGACATTATCCAGGTTTAGGGTTTTGCATAGTCTGTACCCTACTTTTTTGTATTGATGTAATACCAGTCAGACCAACATAGACATTTTGTCTGTCCACACGGTCACACTCAACTTTTGGCCCATTCTCACCAATTCTTTCCTGCTGTATCGGGGCCTAGCCAACTAGTCCCCAGCTTGTATCTTGCCTTGATGTCCTCCTCCGTCATCCATCTATACTGAGTTTTATCCTGTTGATTGCGGACAGTTTTTACAATGTATGAAGATCATTTTGGATTCTGATCCTGATCTCTAGGATGTTCCCAGCCCTTCCATCCTGGTGTCATGCACACAGTTTAGAATTGTATTCCTCCAAAATAGTCATTAAAATATTGAACAGAGCCAGGCCCAGGCTACATGTCCATGGGACTCCACTAAATTGCCCCTCTCCCCCCCACTCCAGTCTGTCCATGAACCGTTGATAGCTATGATATGAATGTTTTATCAGTCAGTCCTGTCCCTCTTTAAGAAAAATCTCACATATTTTCATAACAGCATCATGTATGTTGGCACTGGATTTATGACCCAGATACCTTGTTCCAGGCAGACCCAAAACCCTCTGACTGACAACAACCTCTCCATTCAATAACAGGCAAATTGAATGCAAACACTTCTATATCTACCAGTCCTAGAGCTGTCACAGAGTCAAAGTGTCTGGCCAGTACATGAGCTCCACCCTGAAGTTCTTTCGTGAATGTCAAATGTCAGCAGCCTGGAGGTCGTGGGCCGAGGCTGCCCTGCCCCACTTCCCCCCACAGTGTGGTGGGTGAGATGGGTTGGTGATGTGCCCTTTGTTCATGGTGGCCTCGGGTTCCCCTCTCAGGGACCTTTTGCTGCTGTGAAATCCCTTCTTTTGTATTTTTTCCTCCCCTCTGATTCTTCATCTCTGGGCATCATTGATTGATTTCCCTGTGGTCATCATACTGTCCACATTCTGTCCTGTCAGCATATTCCTCTGTTTCACAAACCCATCACATGCACACATCTTAACTTGGTTATTTCCGGCGTCCTCCTAATCTGGCCTACTTACCAAAACCGGAAATCCCAAGTGCTCTGCAACTGGGCACTGTGACCTAATGCCACCTTATCTTATGTTAGGGAACAGAGTGGTACATGTCTTCAATCTCCCAGCCTGTGTCCCTGCTTGCTGCTCGCCTGTGTCAGACACAGTGAGCCTTGAAGGAAACAGACAGACTTTTAGAAATAAATTAAGTCTTGCCATTCCCCTGGACCATTGTTCTAATGCAATATCTACTTCACCTACAAGCCAATTCCCAAAAGCAAACCTCTAAATCTCATTTTTTAGCCATCAATATAGGATGATGTCAGAAGCCTTATTAAATCCAGCAATATCACCTCTACTACTTCCTCTTACCCAGTAAGCCAGCTAGTCTGAAAGAAGGAAACTAGATTGGCTTGACATAAATTATATTTGACAAATCCATGCTGGCAGTTTTTATTGCCAGGGATTTGGGTTTTCTGTTTGCTGCTGAAAAACATGGATTTTCTCATTTGAAGGAGAAAAATGCGGGTTTTTGCCTTTAAGGGGGAAAAATGTAGATTTTCCTTTTTAAAGGAGAAAAGTGTGGGAAACTACAGGTTTTCTCTTGCAGGCTGGCAACAGCAACCTGTGAGGAGCTGCTTGGGAGTGGGGGGAGGGCGATAGGAGGCAGGGGGTGCCATGTGCATGTGCACATACAGTCAGGCAGAGTAGTGGGGGCAGCCTCTAACTAGATGCAGGTATGTCTGTAGGGGGTAGGGATTGGAAGGCAAGGGCTTGGGGACTGTTTGGGGGATTTGGGGGCATGTGTGTGTAGTAGAGGTAAGTGGAGGGGTTGGGTGCCTGCCAGTGCTGGGGGAAGGTGTCTGGGGGCTGGGGCTGGGACTGGGGCTACGGTTGAAGCTGTGGCAGGCCAGGGGGGTGGAGGGAGGTGTCTGTTCCTCCAGCAGGGGAAGGGGGGAGAGGGGCCCTTTGGAGATGGTTTTCACAGATTTCATAGACATTAGGGCTGGAAGGGACCTCGGAAGATCATCGAGTCCAGCCCCCTGCCCGAGGGGCAGGAAGTCAGCTGGGGTCATAGGATCCCAGCAAGATAAGCATCCAAATTTCCTTGAAGGTGTTCAATGTAGGTGCTTGAACTACCTCCGATGGCAGGCAATTCCAGACCTTGGGGGCTCGAACAGTATAGAAATTCTTCCTTATGTCCAGCCTGAAACAGTCTTGCACTAGTTTATGACTGTTCAACCTTGTCATCCCTTGTGGGGCTCTGGTGAACAAATGTTCCCCCAGATCCTGGTGAATACCCCTGATAAACTTATAGGTGGCCATCAGATTGCCCCTGAGTCTGTGCTTTTCCAGGCTAAAGAGCCCCATAGCTCTCAGCCTGTCCTCGTAAGGTCTGCTTCCCTGACCTCTGATCATGCGCGTGGCTCTTCTCTGGAATCTCTCAAGCTTCTCCACATCCTTTTTGAATTGTGGAGCCCAATGCAAGCCAGGGTGCAAGTCAGGAAAGCTGCATGGCTGGGCTGGCAGCACCAGGGCCAGTGCCTGTGGTCACAGGGGCAGGACAGCCAGGAGACACTGCCAGGGCAGGGGAGGTGCAATGGCCAGGCCGCCTGGTGCAGTGTGGGAGCCCCAGCCCAAGGTGGGGGGGTATCACAGGCCTTCCCTCTTCCTGTAGCCTATACCAGGGCCGGATTTGCTTTGTCACCATCCGTACATGGTTGGAGCTGCCACAGCCACTATGCTTCAACCTGGTTGGGACAGAGGCAGCTGGTAGTCCCTTCCAGCAGGGCTTGGGGGGGTGTGCTGTGGAGGTGAGGACTGTGGGTCAGGAGTGTGCAGCACTGGCAGAGCCAAGGGGCTGTGGGTTGGGAGTGAGGGGCATTGGCAGGGGGCTGTGGGTCAGGAGTGAGGGGCATTGGCAGGGTTGGACGGGGCTGTGGCTTCGGAGGAGGGGCAACAGCATAGACGGGGCAGAGCACTAGCATATCAGGGCTGCTGGTGCCACAAAGCAGCTGGGGGGACAGGGGGAGCTCTGAATTTTCATGATTAAAAAAAACCCCAAATCAAATGCTGAAATATATAGGTATTTAGAATTTCTTTATTATAATGATTAAGGCATTGATGGGCTTCTAAACTGCTTTAAATGTGTAAATATATCAATTAAACATTATGTTAAATTGATACCCATATATAGTAATGTTACAGTTTAATAACAAAAAAATGTGGATTTGGAGAGTTTGTTTAAAAAATCCCAAATTTTCTTATTAAGAGAAAACCAGGATCCTGCTGATTGTCCAGAGAACTGCACCCTAATGAATATGTCTACTTGGCTACAATGGCAATTTGTGCCTGATGTGCCCAAGCTAGATTTAAGTTGGTTAGTTTGGGGACTGTTAACAGGGCAGCTGCTGGGGCAACTGTGCTGAATATTGCTGTGGGTACAGTGCTATCCATTTCCAGGCTGGCTAGGGTGAGGCTAGCTTAGGAATGTCACTGCAATGTAGTCAAGTGCTGTGGTTCTCAGCAGGTAGGGGAGGGAATGAGTCGGTACCAGCTGCATGTGCCAGTCAGGCTTTCTCCCCCTTCACCAGCATGATGAGTTCATCCTTGGTTTAATGCAATGATCCTACACCAGGGAGGATGCCTCTTTTGCCAGCCTCGAGCTGCTGCCAGCTTCCCATGATGTTATAACACAGGGTATGCTGTTGGTGCCTTGACTGAGCCCCCCAGGATAGTCTTATGCACTTAGTGACTTTCATGGAGCACAGGTGGTCCCAGGTTGGGTGGGAGCAGAATCAGGGAAGGGCAAGGTGGTGGCCATCCTGACTCAGCCACCTTCTAAATAGCAGTCCCTCTGGTGATCTGTTCTCTATTCCAGGAGTACACGCTGGCTCACATCGAGCCCCCAAATACCTTAGAAGCATCAGAAGCTGCTATCCAGAAGTATGAGGATTTCTTGACCAGCATGGAAAGCAACGAGGAGAAGATAACAGGGTTGGTGGAGAGTGGGAAGACTCTGATGGCTGAAGGGAACATTTACTCTGACAAAATTGATGAGAAGTGCCAGCGGATTCAGGAAAGGTAAATTCAGCACTGATTGCTTACTGCCACCCAGATACCAGGGTGCGGAGCACCCTGACTGACAGACAGCAAGCACTTTTCCTACGCTCTTCTACCTGATCTGAGCACAGGAAGGGGTGCAAGATGAGCCCTGGCAGTGATTGATTCAACATAAATTTCCTCCCTGTTTTCCAGGTACAGGACAAATGTGGCTAAATCTCAGGAAGCATCTGTTTTGCTGCAGGACAATCATGCTTTGCAGAGCTTCTTACAGAACTGTCATGAGGTAGGGGCCAACACTGTCTTCCAGAATGGCCTTCTGCTGCAGCTCACTCTCTGACTCCTCTGCTTTGAAAGGGGGCAGTTCCTGTTACAGGCCCTGCTGCCCCGTGAAAGCCCTTCTGTGGCCAGTCCTGCAAAGACAAAAAACTGATGTGCACTTTCATTGCAAAATTACCCTGTTCCACTATCACAGATTTCCTCCCAGATGTCAGAAAGCCTTTGAATTTGGGGACCTCTGCCAGTCTTGCTAGAGTCCCTCCCCTCCTGGGTCCTTGCCATCACCTCTCACACCTTCTCCTTTCCTGGTGGTGTGAATTGGAAGAGATCTCAAGGATCATCTCTTCCAAAATCTTGCTTGAATGCAGGAATGATACTCTCAAATCATCCCTGAGCACTACTTATCCAGCCTTCTCTTGAAATCCTCCAATGAAGGTGGTTCTACAACTTCCCTGTCAGTCTATTCCGCTACCTCACTGTACCTCACAGGAAAGATGTTTTCCCTGATAGCTATTCTAAACAGACTGCTGTGATTTAAAGTCATTGCTTTGTGTCTTGCCCTCTGGGGCAAAAAATAAATGATGTTCTCCAGCTTCTTTATGGCAGCCTTTCAAATATTTCTAAGCTGCTAACTCTCTCAACCCTTCCTTTGCAGCTTGTCTTCCAGCCTCCTTATGTTGTTTTTTTTTTGTCACCATCTTTGGACCCTCTCCAACTCTCCCACATCCTTCTTAAAATGTGAAGGCCAGAACTGCACACAGTATTGTAGATGAGGCTTAACCGGAGCTGAGTAGAGTGGTACTATCACCTTCTGTGTCTCACAGCTAATACTCCTGTTGATACAGCCAAAAATCTTGTTTACAGTTTTTGCAACTGTCACATTGCTGACTTGTCAAGTCTGTGATCCACCAAAACCCCACCATCCTTCTCAGTCAGTTACTGAACAGACAAGCCAGTTACCCAGGGAGGACATGGGGTTTTTCCTTCCACATATCCATTTCCCACCCAGCACCCTCTTACACTTGTAGGGCCTGGTCTGACACTGCTCATTGTCTCAGGGTGAACAGATGCAGAATCCCAGCTGGGATTTCAGAGGAGGCTGAATCTCTGTGAGCTTTGAGTACCTGAATCCCATGGTCCTCTTGGAGCAGCCCTGGGGTTCTTGTTGGGAGGGGTGCCATTGGGAAGTGTAACATCCATTTGCTCCCTCTTTTTGCAGCTAACCATCTGGATCGAAGAGAAGCTGCTGACAGCCCAGGACAAGTCCTATGATGAAGCGCGGAATCTGCACACCAAGTGGCTGAAGCATCAGGCCTTCATGGCAGAACTGGCATCTCACCATGGCTGGCTGGAGAAGGTTGATAAGGTAGGCAGCCTTTTTGCTGCCCTTTGTGAGCGTTCTCCCATGCCTGGATGTAGTAGCTATTGTTTATGGTAGCTGGCATTCAGAAGCATACTGGCAGGGTTGTGTGAGCCATACAGGTGCCCAAATAAGACATCTGTCCACATCATTGGAGCTTGGAGCAAATGCTTAGCTTTCAGCACATGCTGAAGTGCTCTGCTAGATAAAGATGCCTTCCAGAACTGGGCCTGGGGCAGCGCTCCTCCCTAGGGGTGCAGATCTCCTTCACTGCCCTCACAAGTGCCCCTGGCCCTGTCCCAAGGGTAAGGAGAGGGAGGGGAAGTTGAATGATCTGTCTGACCAGGTGGGGCAAAGTAGCAATAGGCAGGTCAGGTGAGCAGCAAATAGATCCATCATTGGCTCCTTGCAGTCTTAATCTCTCCCTTATCAACCAATGTGGGGGGAGATCCATACTCCCCTGCCTGGTCCCTGGCTATGTGCCAGCACTGACCTTGGTGGGGGGAGGGGAATTTTTCACTGCAGGCACTGCTGAGAGGGAGTGTTCTGCTTTTGACACTTGGGGCTGGGCCGAAAACCTTCAAGACTGTTTCTGCTGGAACAAACCATTTTGACAGCTTCAGCTTTTTTTGTAAAATTGTGTAGATGAGACTTTCAATTTCTTTTTCCTGCTAAAAATGAAATATTGGAAAGTCACATTTTTTGGAAAAGAAGGCTTACCTTTTTTTTCATTCTGAAATTACTCTTAATTTAAAAGTGTATTTTATAACAATATGTTTAAAAAATGGTTGAAATTTTAAAAATGACCCTTTTGAATTTCTTAAAGTAACATGTTTCTATTGACCCAAAATAAAGTGGGTTTTTTTCTGGAATTTCATTTTTTTTCTTTTGGTATGGACAAAAACCTTTTAAGATTTTCAAGTTTTTCACTCCCTCCTCTCTGCCCTATTCACTAGGAGGGACAGCAGTTGGCCCAGCAGAAGCCCCAGTACAGCACCATTGTATCCCAGCGGCTGATGGAGCTGCACCAGCTATGGGACAAATTGCAGTCGACCACAGCAGAGAAGGCCCAGCACCTCTTTGAAGCCAACCGCTCAGACCTGTATGCACAGAGTTATGCTGACCTAGAGATGTGGATCAATGAGACGGAGCAGCAGCTGCAGGCAGATGACCAGGCGAAGGACCTGGCCAGCACCAACATCATGATAAAGAAGCTTACGGTGTGTGGTGAGGCTGGGATGAACAGTCCATGCTTGCTGCCTCAAGGAGCACTAGAGAAGGGTGCAGCTCATGGTGTTAGCCTGTCCTGAGCCTCATTGCTCTCTAACAATTCAAACCCACATATGTTTGTTTAACTCACTGTTGACGGTGTGTTACATGCCCAGTCTTTGGTGATTTGCTGAATATGTGAGTCTGTTAGAGCAGGAGTCGTTAATCTGTGGCCTGTGGGTTGAATCTGGCATGCTTTGCCAGAGTGATGGGGAGAAACAAAAGGTGCATTGCGGTGGGGAGGGGGTGGAAGGGGATGACACAGCGGCTGTGGCTTGTTTGGAAGCAGCGGCCCACCTTCGGCATTAGCTCTGTTAAAGCAACCCACAATTCCAAAAGGGTGCCAAACCCTGTGTTTAGAGCACCTGTTGGGCAGTGTGGTCTCTTTAGTTCAACCTGTGGCAGCTCATGCTTTTCATTACTAAGAGCTGTGGTTTGATCCCCAGTGTGTTGACCAAGATGATTCTGCCCCACTCAGTAGTGATCGTTTCAGGACATCCCTTCCTGGCAATGGGAGAAGTACCATATATCTTGGACAGTAATGAGATGTATGTGAGGAATAGCCACAGGGTGACTAGTAGACAGAAAGGTTTCAGTCCCTTCCTGTCTGCATGACCCAAATGACCTGTCTGTAGGAAAAAACTCCCACTTACAAGTCCTTTGAAAATTCTTCTTTGAAAAGCCCCTCAAAATCTGAAATGAATTCCTTTTTAACTCTTTTGAATGGTTTAAAAGTTTGAGAAATGTTTGCTCCAGCTTACTCTCAACAATTGTTTGTTTGTTTTCATTTTTTGGGGTATTTCATATTCTAGCAGAACAAAGAAATCCAAACCTAAGGCAGTTTTCTTCATGTACCAAGGCCCTAAAACAATGGGTTGTAGGCTGGCAGGGTGCATTGTTCAGAAGTGAGACAGGCAGACGAGTCTGGGATCACAGAGTGGGGGCATAGGGCAGCCCCTGCCCTGTATAGGGGGCTGGGGGGTGCATGCGCATGTAGGGCAGGGGAAGCTGCCTGGGTGCTAGATCCCAGGAGCTTGCCAAGGTGAAGGGAGGGAGCAGGAGGCACATGCAACAGCGCTCACCCAGGCGGTGCAGTCCGTGGCTGCCCCCACAGCACTCCGCTTGGGGCAGCCTGTGCCCACCAACCCAGCCCAGCCCTAGCCAGCGTGCACAGTTTATCAGCAGGGCTGCTCCTGGTGCAGCTGCAGCTGCCTGGGCGCTGCTTGGCTTCCTTTGCCTCCAGCAGCGGGTCCTCCTCCTACTGCATTGCTCTGGGCCTAGGAAGCTTCAACTGGACTGTTCCTGCCCCAGCACGCAGGGCTACTGCTCCAGCTGCCGGCTGCCTTCCACCCACTCAGCTGCCCACAAATTTTTTTTGGTCAGTTTTTTGCCACTGAAAATTTTTCAGTGGTTATTTCGGGTAATTGCTAAAATGCCAAGGAGCGTAGGGTCAGAAGCAAGCCCTGCAGAAACACTGTAGAAACGGACACACTCACAGATGATTTTTGTTTACCATTACATTTGGAGGCCTATCATTTTTATGGACTTTAATGCATTGTAAGCCATGTTGATTTAGTAATTACTCTAAGTAATTACTTGATTAAACTGATGTGTGATATTAAATCAGCTCAGAGATCTATTGCATAAACACTATCTTCATCAATGAAATGTAGTAATATGTTTGACAAGGATTTGTATGAGATGGTTTGGATTGGGATGATTCTGTTTCTGGTAATGGTTTAGAATAGATTCCTTCCAGCCTTACTGTTCTAATTCTATAAAACCTGTCATCACTTAAAAAAAAATTAGCTAATTTGACAAGCAATATGGATTGGCATTAGCTATATTACATTCCTTGAATTAATTCATTGAGATGCAGTCTACCCAAAGCCCATAGAAAGGAATAGAGAATTCAGGAAAATGGATTAGACCTTTAGTGAGGGAGCTTTAATGAGGATGTGTCCACATAGAAATATTTCAAATTTCAGCTTTTTGGCTTATCAAAAAGAAAAAAATTCATGGAGAGCAGACTTCTTTTTCCCAAGACCCCAAATTTTCTTTAAAAAACACAGCAATGAGAGGAAATACTAAGCCATCTCTAGGCAGTGACCATTCATGCCCCCATGGCTGCTTGGACCAGGGTGGGTGTGTCCAACTGCAAACTTGTCTTTTCAGAGACTTGATGAGCAAGTAAATGAGCGGCAGAAAGAGATGGAAGAACTGCTGTCGCAGGCCCCTCCCCTCAGAGGGGATATGCCTGAAGTGGATGGCCAGCAGCGCAGCATTGAGAGGAGGTTCCTGGACCTGCTGGAGCCCTTGGAGAAGAAGAGGAAGGCGCTAATGTCTTCCAAAGCCAAGTACCAGCTCAACCGGGACCTAGAGGATGAAACGGTGAGCTTATCAAAAGACCCCATGGGCCCTTTGCAGCTCCTGATATTTTGTGCCTTCTCACAGGACCTCTGGTCACTGCCTAGCTCCTTGAAAGTATCTGCTACTGTGCCTCTGAGTAATAAATGCGTCATTCTCCATTGGCCTGAGCAGTTTAACTGTACTGAGTGCCTGGCATGATGCTTGCCCAGGAGGAAGAACAGATAGATCTTGCTGGGATCTTTTGACCCTAGCTGACTTCCTGCCCCTTGGGCAGGGGGCTGAACCTGATGGTCTTATGAGGTCCCTTCCAGCCCTAATGTCTGTGAAATCTATGGTCTGGGTCAGGTGTATTTTTGGAGTATTGTAGTTCTGTCCAAGAATACCCACCCAGTCCTGGTTCCCTAAATGCAATGGAAACAGATGGCTCCTCAGAAATACTCTTGATCTACCTCTCCAGTGATTTACCCATATGCAGGAAACTTTATCTTTTTGCTTCCTCCCATGATAATTCTCATAACTCCCACCTGTACCACGCACTAGTGGTTAACCTGATCATAACCTCAGCATTTGCAACTACAGAAATGCTTACATCCACATGGCTTAAGCTCTAACATGCTGTTAAGGCTACTCTTGGATGGTGGCTTGCAGCTGCCTTTATCCCATGGAGGAACTGGATTGTTCTTCCTTTTCAACCTGTGTGCATGGCCTCAATGAAATTTAGAATTGCCTTTAAATCTGAAGGGAAACACTAGCACTTCGCAGCCTAATACTGCCATCATTCCCATTTCCCAGAAGACAGTGTTTCCTAAGAGGCATAATGCACCTACTTTTCTCCAAAGCAGCCAGTATAGCAGCATCTTTTCCACGCCCAAGAGTTGTGCCCAGTGCATAGATCTGCCCAGCCTATACTACGTTATCCCATTCACTTTCAGAACAAGTGCTTTGCTGTGGCCAGGCAGCTGCTAGGAAGGGACTACCTGATATGGATCATTGGGCAAAGTTGCGTGTATAATGTCTCTGTCTTTAAAATAGTTTTTTTTTTTTCTAGGTAGGATCTCAACAGTTTGAGACCCTGCTAAGAAACAAAGCTTGGAAAATAAGATAAAATAATTCTTTTTAACTTTATTGAGAAGTTGTGGGAAAAGAAGCAAATGATCCAAAAGATCTGCTTTTTATCCCAATATCTGAAATACCTGTGTTTCTTTGCTAGGTTCAGTGGCTGCCTTGAATTTTTCCACCATGGGTCCATCATGGGATTTGGTTGGAGTTCACCAAATCCCGCTGACCTGTGCCTCCTGATCCAATACGAAGTGCTTAAGTCCCTGTGAAAGTCAGTGGCACTTAAATTTGTGCTTATAGTGATGCATGGACTTACTGGCTTTGCTGTTTTGGTGCCAGTGAGGATTCATGGATGAATGGAAACTGCGTCTTACTTAAATCCTGGCCCACATTCCAAAGTTTTGCCAGCATAGCAATGTTTTTGTCTGTTTGTTTGTTTTTTAAGATGATTTTTCGTATTCCGATCCAAACCGGCCAAATCAATTCCAAATCCGTGAGTCAGTCAAGAACCATAAGTGGCCCTACTACCAGCAAACATCCTCCACCCCACCTGGGGCTTCAGTTGTTTCCAAATCTTTTGGCAGGCATCCTACGTGCAGGCCCAAACCCAGAGGCTTGGGGTTTGGATGCCCCCAAGTTTCGCTCGCCCTCAGCCGTAAGGCCCCAGGGGCAAGCTGTTGGCTGGATGCATGGAAAGATCACCTCCTCAGCCAACATAGCTCTGCTGACAAAGTCTCCTGTCTGGATACAGTTCTGCTGACAGGAGAGGGCTGTGGCTGGCATATTCATGAGGGGGCTGTGCCAGCACAACTGTGGTAGCAGTGTTACACTCAGGATTACTCTGGGGATCTTTTTTCAGAGAACTACTAAATGATATGAAACAAAATTCCTGAACAATACACTGGTTTATTGAGCCTCTGGCAATTAGGCAAAATTACCAATAGCAGCTACAGGTAGTAGAAAATATATGGCTCTACTCTTTGCTTGTTGGTGAGTTCTTTGGCCCCTCAGCATCTGTCCTCATACGTAAGGCAAATTCCAGACTCTATATACATGTTTCTGCATATTGGCATTTTATTTATTTTTTTTCATTTTTATTTATTTATGTGATGTATATGCTGCCTTTTCCAACAAAGGTTCAGAGTGGTAAGAAAAACAGACCAACATAAAAAAGAGCAACTATAATAAATAAAACAAAATAGCAAAATAAAGCAGAGAATCAATTAACCAACATCTCAGCCTAGCTTTGGTTGCTAAATGCCTGCCCAAATAAGAAGTTCTTGCAGGGCTTTTGAAAGATGTTCAGGCTCTTGCAGGCCTCAAGAGGGAGGGAATTCCAGAGCTGAGGAGCAGCTGCCAACAACAATCTCCCATGCATTTTTTGCCAAGCGGGCTCAGCATACTGATGGTACTTGCAGGAGGTTAACTCTTATGGACTACATTGAGGTATAAGGGAGAAGGTGGTCCCTTAGGTATGTAGGGCCATTAGGGCCTTATAGATCAAAGCTAGCACCTTAACTTGTGCCCAGAAAGCTACTGGGAGCCCGTGAAGATCCTGCAGGACAGGAGCTATGTGCTCCTGACAACTTACCCCAGTCAGAAGGTGGGCCACCACATTCTGCATCAGATGCAGCTTCCAGACAGTTTTCAAGGGCAGGCCTGTGTACAATGCATTGCAGCAGTCTAACCTTGAGGTTAGGAAGGCAGGAATGATGGCCAGATTAGAATCTGAAAGAAAGGGTCCCATCCTTCTCACCAAATAGAGTTGGTGAAAGGTGCTCCTAGATATGGCTGCCACATGAAGCTTCAGGTTCAGAATCCAGCTTTCTGTATTTCCTGCCCGTTTCTCTGAGAAATAATCTCTTGCCAATTCAGGGGAAGCAGGGAAAGTCTGAGTCATGACTTGTGCTCATTGTTCCTACCTGGGTTCTTATCAGCATTTATGTGGTCACCTGCCTATTCATCTCAACTGACTTGCAGCTAGGGAAGTAAATAACTTTTAAAATGATCAGTTTAACCTCCTCTAATTGTATCAGTTAAACAGTTAACCGGTAACATGTATTTAGTCCTGGCCAGGGGCTGCAGAGCCCTGGGCTGGCGCCTGCCCTGCTCAGCCCTGCCATGGGGGAGGGGCCACAGCCACCTGCCCAGAGCAGTACGGGGAGCCAGGGGCCAAAAAACAGACCTGCTCAGATGCAGCTGCTGTGGAGGACTTTGCACTTGTCCTTGTTGAACCTCATGAGATTTCTTTTGACCCAATTTGTCTAGGTCACTCTGAATCCTAGCCCTACCCTCCAGCGTATCTACTATTCCCCCTGGCTTGGTGTCATTTGCAAACTTCTTGAGGGTGCAATCCATCCTATCTTCCAGATCGTTAATGAAGATATTGAACAAAACTGGCTCCAGGACCAACCGCTAGGGCACTCCACTTCATCCTAGGTGCCAACTAGACACCAAGCCATTGATCACTACCCATTGAGGCCAACAATCTAGCCAGCTTTCTATCCACCTTACAGTCCATTCATCCGACCCATACTTCCTCAGCTTGCTTGCAAGGCTTGGGTGATCATATCAAAAGCTTTGCTAAAGTCAAGGTGCATCACGTCCATTGCTTTCCCTGAATCCACAGGGCCAGTTATCTCATCATAGAAGGCAATCAGGTTGGTCAGGCATGACTTGCCCTTGATAAATCCATGCTGACTGTTCCTAATCACCTTCTTCTCCAAGTGTTTAGAAATGGATTTCTTGAGGACCTGCTCCGTGATTTTTCCAGGAACTGAGGTGAGGCTGACTAGTCTGTAGTTCCCTGGATCCTCCTTCTTCTGTTTCTTAAAGATGGGTACTATATTTGCCCTTTTCCAGTCATCCAAGACTTCCCCCTAATTACCATGAGTTTTCAAAGATAATGGCTAGCGGCTCTGCAGTCATATCAACCAACTCCCTCAGCACCCTCGGATGCATTGCATCCAGCTCCACGGACTTGTACACATCTACATTTTCTAAACAGTCTGTAACCTGTTCTTTCACCACTGAAGGCTGCTCACCTTCTCCCCAAACTGGTGCATGGTACAGTTGTCTAGGAGCTGACCTTGCCTGTGAAGACCAAGGTAAAAAAGGCATTGAGTACTTCAGCCTTTTCCTCATTATCTGTCCTCCATTCAGTACAGGACCCACACATGCCCTGACCTTCCTGTTATTGCTGATGTATTTGTAGAAACCTTTCTTGTTATCCTTCATGTCCCTCCAGTTGCACTTTAGCCTTTCTGATTTTATCCCTGCATGCCCAAGCAATATTCTTATACTACTCCCTAGTCATCTGTCCAAGCTTCCACTTATTGTTAGCTTCTTTTTCTGTGTAAGCTCACCTGAAGTGTTTTATGCTAAGCCAAACTAGTTGCCTGCCATATTTGCTATTCATCCCGCACATTTGGATGATTTGTTCCTGCACCTTCAGTAAGGTTTCTTTAAAATACAACCAGCTCTCCTGGACTCCTTTCCCCCTCAGAGTGGCCTCCCAGGGGATCCTGCCGATCAGTTCCCTCAGCAAGCTAGACACACAGGCAACCCTGGCTCACTTACCTTTCCAGAACAGTATCTGGTGCCTGGTGTCTCTTCCCCTTCCTCCTGTTGCTCCCAGTGAACTGCTTGAAAACTGGCCTGTTTGCTTTTCTCTGGTCACTCAGACTGTCTCCTTATATACCTCTCCTGAGCCTGGCTAGGACCCTTTGTTAGGGACTTTTTTCAAACTCAAGCAGCAGTCAATCAGCGATCGGCCCACTCAGCTGCTCAGAGCACATACCTAAGCACACAAACCCAACAAACAGCCCTCAGCAAGCCAAATGCATAAGCAACCCTGGCTTACCTTCCCAGAGCTAGATTTAACGCCTGGTGTCTCTTTCCATTCGTACTCTTGTTCCCATTGAACTGCTTGCAAACGGTCCTGTTTGCTTCTCCCTGCTTGCAGGTTATATCAGTTTGGTTAAATGCATTCTTGTTCGTTTTGAAATGGGATGCCCAGGGCACATGTTGAAAAAGGGACTGTTTTACACACCCCTACCCCCTTCTTCCCCTCCCCCACTATCTAGACTGCTCAGCTGAGACCAGAGCTTGGAGACAGCTGAACATGTCATGGGACAGGGGAAGGTAATATCCCATTTTGACACTCTGGAAATATGGTCACCCTAATGGTGCTGTGTAACCACAAAACAATGAAGCCTTAGGTCCTCCACGATCCACTGGCTGGAAAATTGGCTCCGAGGTCGGACCCAGAGGGTAGTAATTGATGGAAGTCACTCATCGTGGTCCTGTGACCAGTGGGGTCCCCCAAGGCTCTGTCCTTGGACCATACTGTTCAACATCTTCATTAATGATTTCATAGATTTCATAGATTTCATAGACATCAGGGCTGGACGGGACCTCGGAAGATCATCGAGTCCAGCCCCCCGCCCAAAGGGCAGGAAGTCAGCTGGGGTCATAGGATCCCAGCAAGATAAGCATCCAGTTTCATCTTGAAGGTGTTCAATGAAGGCGCTTGAACCACCTCCGGTGGCAGGCTGGATCATCGAGTCTGACCCCCTGCATAGGCAGGAAAGAGTCCTGGGTCTAGATGACCCCAGCTAGATGCATAGCCATCCTCCTCTTGAAGACCCCCAGGGTAGGGGAGAGCACCACCTCCCTTGG
>NW_005842877.1:225890-251232 GCF_000455745.1 Alligator sinensis
GGAAGAAAGAGACTTGGGGGTCATCATTGACCACAAGATGAACATGAGCCTGCAATGCGATGCTGCAGCTAGTAAAGCGACCAAAACGCTGGCTTGCATCCATAGATGCTTCTCAAGCAAATCCCGGGATGTCATTCTCCCCTTGTACTCAGCCTTAGTGAGGCCGCAGCTGGAGTACTGCATCCAGTTTTGGGCTCCACAATTCAAAAAGGACGTGGAGAAGCTTGAGAGAGTCCAGAGAAGAGCCATGCACATGATCAGAGGTCAGGGAAGCAGACCCTACGATGACAGGCTGAGAGCCCTGGGGCTCTTTAGCCTGGAACAGCACAGGCTCAGGGGTGATCTGATGGCCACCTATAAGTTTATCAGGGGTGACCACCAGTATCTGGGGGAACGTTTGTTCACCAGAGCGCCCCAAGGGATGACGACTAGGTCGAATGCTCATAAACTACTACAAGACCGTTTCAGGCTGGATGTAAGGAAGAATTTCTTTACTGTCCGAGCCCCCAAGGTCTGGAACAGCCTGCCACCGGAGGTGGTTCAAGTGCCTACATTGAACACCTTCAAGAGCAAACTGGATGCTTATCTTGCTAGGATCCTATGACCCCAGCTGACTTCCTGCCCTTTGGGCAGGGGGCTGGACTCGATGATCTTCCGAGGTCCCTTCCAGCCCTAATGTCTATGAAATGAAATCTATGCAAGTCACAATCTTTGAGTGCTGTTCAGCAGCAGAAGGGGTGAATTGGGGGTGGCCCAGACCAGCAGTTGGGGAGCAGGAATTATCTCCCTTCAAATAGCTGTTCCATGGACAGAGGGCTCAGGGAGCTGCAATTTATGGGATCCTCTGATAGGGGTGGCCCTGTTGGGTCAGACCTCCAAAGCAGGGTGGGAAAGGCTTGTGTTCTGTTTAAACAAAAATGTTTGGCATCTACAAGTTGTTCTGTGGCCAGAGTGGTGGGTCCCAGGCTACTTTGATAGTTCCGTCAGCTACCTATTCTCTGCTTTTGCTTTTTAGCTCTGGGTACAGGAGAGGCTCCCCCTGGCAAAATCCACTGACCATGGCACCAACCTGCAGACTGTGCAACTCCTTATGAAGAAGAATCAGGTGAGTCCATGCCTTGCAGGTTCTTGCTTCATCATCAGGATCAAAGCTGGCTCATGGGCATCACGAGGCCGAGTGGACCTGGGTTAAACTGTACCAGAGGCCACAACTCTTGAAAAGTTTGCAGGTGTCTGAGGGGCTGCACACTTAGGCAGTGGCTATAAACTGGTACTTAAGCCTCCCCTGAGACTCATCTGTGCAGTAACATTCAGCTGCATGGACTAAGGCTTTCAAAATGGGCCAAAGGACTTAGTCACATCATTCCCATTAAAAATTAATATTAAATTGAGCGTTAGATTTCTTACACATCATGGGACATCCACTGTCCAAATGAGGTCAAGGAAAGTCATGGAATGATGGCAGAGTGGCCATGACCTGCCTAACCCCACAACCATCCTGTAGCTGCAGCTTCTCATCACAAATTGACCATGACCCATTGCAGCACAAGGACTCCTTCAGTTTCCAAAGTTCTGCCTGTCTCCCATCCTTTCCTTGGGGTGAGCCTGTCCCCCAACAAATGCAAGTTGCCAGCAGAGGGAAGAAGTGGCTTGACACCTCCTTCCGTGTATGCGTAGGATTGTAGACCTCATTAGGGTCCCTGAAGGCTAGTGAGCACCCAGATCCATGGACAGTAGAAGCAGACAGTGCTGGATATCACATGTCTCATCTCTTCTCTCATGGAAAAGGGGCATAACATAGAGGCATAGCATGGAAAAAATGCACCTGGGGCAGTCCTCTCTCACCATTCCCCCACTCCTGCCCTGGTACCTTCTGGCTTGCAGGGCACAGGAACAACAGCTGGGCAGCATCATGGAATGCAAGGGAATCGTAGTTCTCTAGAGTGGCAATAGAGTTTGCTGCTGCTGTGGGGAAACATTCACCCTATTTATTACCACCTGAAGACCATGTCCACTGTCACTCGACAAAACTACGATTCTCAGATTTGCCTTTTGTTCTGTGACATACATTGTCTGCCCCATCTGCTTCCTGCAGCTGGAAAGTGCAGGCAGAGCAAGGCAGGCAGGGTGAGGCCCCTCCTTGTCCTTCTAGTGCCCCTTTCCTTAAATAGCGCCTGGGGTACATTACCCCGCTTGCTTACCCCATGTTATGCTGCTGTCTGACCCCCTCAGTGTCTGTGTGCTTGGTGGCTTCCCAGCCAATTTGTCCCTCATGTTGGGGTTCACTGCCTGGACACACTGATAGGCCAAGACTATATCTTCCCATTGCCCTTAGTTATGCTATTTATAGGGTCTTGGTGCTGCAGTTATCCTTAGTTTGAAGTAAATTTACAATGTTTGTGGCCAGGTTTCCTTATAGACATACAGTGTTGGCTGTGCATGTTCACCAGGGCAGTCACCTGGCAATGCAGTGACTTGAACACACATGTACAGCTTACAGCCATTTTGCAGAGGTCTGCAATCACATCTGCTGACCTTCTTGTAGAAATACAGCCTTTGCTGGGAAGCAGTGAGGGCTGGTTGGGAGTATGGACTGAATTTCTGAGTCATAATCATCTCTCTTCCCCCTCATTAGACCCTGGCAAAGGAGATCATGGGCCACGCCCCACGGATTGAAGATGTTCTCTGCCAAGGCGAGAATATGGTGGCAGACACTGTTGGGGACTGCAGTGACATTGAAGAGCGGGTGCATGTGCTGCGGGAGCTGTGGGCCAGTCTGCAGGAAGAAACAAGGAACAGGCAGAAGCGTTTGCAGGAGGCCAGTGAGGCCCAGCAATACTACCTTGACGCTGGTGAAGCTGAGGCCTGGATTAGTGAACAGGAGCTCTACATGATTGCTGATGAAAAGCTGAAGGTGAGAACTCCAGGAAAACTTCCCCAACTGGTACCCTTGGGGAAGCAGATACAGTGGGAGGGTGGAGGTGTGGAGTGGAAGACATTTAGGCAGTGTCCCTGCTCTGTTGCCTCCATGTCATGTCCATGAACCAGACTCCACCAATGGGTCCTGCTTCACAGGTACCAAATCACAGACAGGCAGCTATTCAGCTGCCTCATAGTAGCCTTGGACATGTGCCCTGTATCGACTCAGACAAGGGTCTTTGGGTAAATGTGATATCTTTTATTAGACCAACTAAGTTGTATAATAAAACCGAACCTTGTCTGCCTATGTCCTTAGACCAACACAGCTACAACCAACACCCCTGTACTATCTCAGGCTGTCAGTCTGGAGCATGCTTCTTGACCATGTGCTCAGCCCCTGTGGCCCACTCCTGACCTGTTCAACCAGTTCACACCCCACTCAGAGTCCATGCTGGATGCCCAGGCATGGCACAGATGCAGGGTAGCCGGAGCATGTCTTACCCTTACCTTGCAGTGACACAATCTATTTCATGCTTGTGGCCCTGTCACCGGTTCATGCACTGCTGTGTTGTTTGCAAATACCTGCTTAATTGCCCAGTGTTGTCCTTTGAATCCCAGTTGCATCTCCCACGCCTCAGCAGTCATAGGCTGCCTCTTGCATTTTAAAAGCCTGTGTGCTCTTGCTGTGTTTGGCTGAAGATGCCACTGAGTAACATGCTTACTCAGAATACCTTAGCAAAGCAGTTCCCTCAGTCTCTATGGCAGGGGCCTATTGTTCACTTTCCCTATGACTTGGGTGTGCTGACAGCCAGCTGTGTTCACTCATCAGTGCCTTCTTAGGCCTTTCCCTCCAGTAATGTAAACTTGCCCTTGGGATGGGCTTGCTGTTGTATGCTTATCAACTTCCTCATTTCAGCAATGTACATGTCTTGCTTTTTGGAATATCTAAAACAGCAGTGACATCAGTGATGATGGACGATCACTCGCAAATGAGTAAGATTGTCTTCCAAGGATCTTAATAGTGAGTATGCAGGTGGCTCCATGGCCCAATTCTGGATCCACATGTCTTGTTGCAGTGAGGACAGGTATTTCCAGGAGGGATGGGCACTGTGTTGCTGCGTTACATGTTCTGATGTTCTTTTTGCCTGTTCCTCTTTTCCTCTTCTGCCTGTTGATGAGCTGTTTCAAAGTGTTGAGGTCCCTCCCAAAGAGTCTTCCTTCATTTTGGTCGGTCCTGAGCAAAGGTCTCCCAGATGTTGATGTCAATGTTACACTTCTTCAGATTTGCCTTCAGGGTGTCTTTGAAGTGCTTTCTTTGCCCTCTAGTACTTTGCTGACCTTCTTTCGTCTGTGAGAAAAAGATTTTCTTTGGAAGGCGGGAGTCAGGCATGCGAACAATATGACCTGTCCAGCGAAGTTAGTTTTGGAGGATCATGGCCTCAATGCTGTTAGAATTTGCTTTGGCCAAGATGCTGATGTTTGTGCATCTATCCTCCCAGCTAATCTGAAGGATCTTGTGAAGGCACCGTTGGTGGTATTTTTTCCAAGCTCTTGAGATGTCTTCTGTATGTGGTCCAGGTTTCTGAGCTACACAGCAGAGTTGGAATGACAATGGCTCGATATACCAAGGATTTCATTTCAGCAAGGACATCATGATTTAAGAAGACTGTCTTACTCAGATGTCCAAAGGCTGCGCTCTCACATTACTACACTGCTTGAATTTCCGCGTCAATGTCTACCTTTGATAGTTTCATAGACTATGATGAAAGATGGCTTCCAAGATAGGCAAAGGGATTCATATTCTCCAGCAATTCTCCGTTGAGTTGAATGGAGTGGGGGTGTTGTTTCTCCACTTGGAGCAGGTTGGTAAAGGACTTGTGTTTTCCTGATGTTTAGAGTTAGGCCAGTACAGGCAGTCCTCGACTTATGACGGTTTGAATTCCGACGAACCGCAGTTCTGACATTTGTAAGTTGACACACAGGGTTCCAACTTTATGATGCTGCATGCCAGAGATGGGTCTGTCAGTGAAAGGGGAGGAAGAAGGGAAGGGATGTGGGGGGACAGATCAGGGCCCCTCCGGTGAGGGAGGGGCTGGGGCTGGGACAGGCTGGGGCAAACGCTGCCCAGCCGGGGCTGCACCAGGTTCTGCAAATGGGGGCTATGGACAGTGGGAGAAGCCATGACTTGTCAGGCTGCTCCCCTGGCTGCCCCTGCAGGGGAAAGGCAGGCAGAGCCGAACAAGCCATGGGAGAAGCCATGGCTGCCCAGCTCCACCTTCCTCGCCCTGGCAAGGGCAGCCAGGATAGCAGCCAGGCAGCCGCGGCTTCTCCCAAGGCTTGTCCAGCTGCTCCCCTGGCTGCCAGTGCTAGGGAGAAGCAGGCGGAGCCTGGTGGCTGCGGGAGAAGCCGTGGTTTGTCTGGCAGCTCCTACCACTTGTCATGGGGCAGGGGGGAACTTGTGGCCCCAGATCTGATCGGGGCAGGCTGCGGTCGGGGCAAACCTGAGGGCACATGGCACCCCCCCCATGCCCTTCTGGGCATGTGGCTGGAGAAGCAGGGTGCTGCTCCTCTGGGAGGCATTTGTGGGGCAGCTTCTTTAGGAAGCTCCCTGGACATTTTCTTTTAAGAAAGCAGACAAAACTCCAGAAAAACCTGCAGCCAAGACTCCTGAGAAGACTCCAGCCAAGAGCCCTTCAAAAAGTCCAGTAAAGTCACCTCAAAGAAGTCCTTCCAAATAAATGTTTGCTATTTACAATATAAATACATAAATAAATGCATATAGACGAGTAATATAGTTACAATTGTTTATTTTATATAATTGATTAAGTACTGTACAAAATTTTGGGTTATTTTTGATGAAAATAGGGTATCAGGCCTTGGTTCAAGAACCAGTCCCCCATTTATAACATTGTTTCCTATGGGAAAATTGGTTTCGAGTTGCAACATTTTGACTTAAGACACGGTTTTCAGGAACCGGGTTTGTTGTAAGTCTGAGGACTGCCTGTACTCTTGTAGACTTCCAAGAATATATTAAGAATGGTTTGGAGGTCCGTTTCAGATTTGAGCAATGACAGCATTGTCAGCCGCATACTGGAGCTCCATTATGGGGGTTGTTGTCGTCTTTGTTTTGGACTTGAGTCTGTCAAGGTTGAAGAGTCTTCTGTCCGTCCTATACACAATTTCATTTCCAGGTGGGAGCTGTCGACGAGGTGCACTATGGTGGAGATGAAGATGGAAAACAAAGTTGTAGTGATTACACAACCTTGCTTCACTCCAGTTTTTACCTTTATATGGTTCTGTTTGATTCCCGTTGCTGAGAACCGTTGCTGGCATATTGTTGTGGAGAAGTCTCAGAACACTGATGAACTTGTTTGGGCAGCCAATTTTGGACAGGATATTCCATAGGGATTTGTGGTTTACAGAATCAAAGGCTTTAGAGAGGTTGATGAAGGCCAAATAGAGAGATCGATTTTGCTCACAACACTTCTGGATTTGACGTGCTGTAAAAATCATGTTCCTCAAAATGTTCCGAAGCCACTTTGAGATGCTGGAAAAATTTCTTCTGTAAGTGGGAGAAGGTGGTTAGCGAGGATATGGGCAATGACTTTCCCAGGAGTGGCCAACAATGAGGTGCCTCAGTAGTTTCCACAATCAGCTCTGTCCCCCTTCTTGAACATAGTAACAATCAAAGCATCCCTTAGTTCAGCTAGGATTTCTTCCTTGCTTGATTTTAAGGATGAGGACATGAAGCTGATATGTAAGTTGTTTTCCTCCTCCTATGAAAATCTCTTCAGGTATTCCATTAACACTGGATGCCTTGTTATTCTTTGCTTTCCCAATGGCACTCCTGACCTCTGCCAGGGTAGGTGGGAAACCGAGGTCTTTGACTGCTTTTTGCAGAAAGTTGTTGATTTTTATCTTCATCAACAGTTGAGTCACGATTCAGAAGGTCCTGGAGATGTTTTTTCCAGCCAGCATTTATGGATTCACTGTCTTTCAGGAGTGTTGCTCAGTCCTTTGATCTTAAAGGATTAAGGCCTTGAGTGCTAGGGCCGTAGACAGCTTTGGTAGCACTGGAGAAGCCATGACGGTCACAGATGAGGGCAAAATCTTGGATTTCTTTTGATTTCTGAATCTACCACTCATTCTTCAGTTTTTGTGTTCTCCTCTGCACCTCTGATTTTGCACCTCTGATTTTGTTTGTTGATGTGCATTTTTCTTGATGGCAGAGTTGGCATCATCCTCCCAGGCACAGAAAGCTTTCCGTTTCCTGTCAATGAGACCTTGAATTTCGGTGTCATTTTCATCAAACCAGTCTTGATGTTTCCTGGTCTTGTATCCTATGGTATTTTCACAGGATGAGAGAACAGCTGTTTTGAGTCCCGTCCAGTGCTTCTCAACTCCTTCTGGGTGCTCTATTGGTAGTGTTTCATTCAGGAGTTGCTGGAATTCTCTCTGCTTGAGTGGATCCTTCAAGCACTCAATGTGTAACTTGCGCCTGATCTGCTTCGCATTTTTTGTTTAGGAGCAATCCTGATGGACATGCAGAAATGGATGAGGCGGTGGTCAGTCCATCAATCATCAGCACTAGTCATGACTCTCGTAATCAGGACATCCTGGCGATCGTGAGTCCAAACAATCACATAGTTGATCAAATGCCAGTGTTTCGATCTAGGGTGTTTCCAGGACATCTTGAACTTGTTCTTTTGACGGAACAGGGTATTTGTGATGACAAGTCCGTGTTTTGTGCACTTCGTCAGGAGAAGGATCCCGTTAGCATTTGAATTTCCAATGCCTTCTTTTCTGATAGTACCATTCCAAAGTTTTGAGAGTCTTCCCACTCTGGCATTAAAATCTCCAAGAAAGATGACCTTGTCTTCCTTTGGGATATTTGGGAGGATGGCATCAAGCTGTGAGTAGAAGTTCTCCTTCGTGATCTCATCAGCATCGAGAGTTGAGGCATATGCACTCACAATTGTCACCTGTTGGTTATTGGCAAGTTTCAGACAGACGGTCATGATTTCATAGACATTAGGGACCTTGGAAGATCATCGAGTCCAGCCCCCCGCCCGAAGGGCAGGAAGTCAGCTGGGGTCATAGGATCCCAGCAAGATAAGCATCCAATTTACTCTTGAAGGTGTTCAATGTAGGTGCTTGAACCACCTCCGATGGCAGGCTATTCCAGTCCTTAGGGGCTCGGGTAGTAAACAAATTCTTCCTTTTTTCCAGACTGAAACGGTCTTGCAATAGTTTGTAACCGTTCGACCTCGTCATCTCCCTTGGGGCTCTCTGGTGAACAAATGTTCCCCCAGATACTGATGGTCACCCCTGAGGTGTTCGTTAATGCCAATTGGGAATTCTAAGAGTTGGTTCACAAGTTTGTTTTTGATGACAAAACCAACTCCATGTGTCTGTGGCTTTTCTTCTGCTCTCCCTCTCAAGAAGATGTATCTTCCGTCGTCTTCTTTCAGATGACCTTCTCCAGCACGTTGATTTTCAGATAGGACAGCAATGTTGAGGTTGAACTTCTTCAGGTCATAAGAAATGATTGCTGTCCCTCATTTGGGGCAATCATTATTTGTGTAGTCCATTAAGGTTTGTACATCCCAGGTTCTGAAAATCATTTTTGTTTCTTTATGACCGCATAGAGGTGATCCCACTGGATCTTGTTATCCAGTCAGGAACTGATCGAGACAGACTAGAAACATAGCCCCCACCTCATGTGGGGTGAACAGAGTGGATCCTTAATCGGACTACGCAGCTGTGGGTGCAGCTGCTGAACTGCTCTTACTGCCTCTGTCCTTGAACAAGACGACTGAAGCAAACACCCACCGCCTATGTGCTGGTCCATGACTAGTAACTTCCAGATCTCACAGTCCTGTCCCCGTCTCCACTCGCCAATTGCTGTAGGACTTTTCTGTTGTGCAGAGAAGATGTATAATTCCCATAAGGAAGATGCCTGTGCATGACTTCTTTTAACATGAGGATGTTGTTGCGTGCCAACAAATGCACGGTCCTTGCCAGACAGGGATCTACATCCAGTTGCATGGAATCCAAGATGATTGGAGACCCTTGATCTGCTGCAGCCTTCATCCGTCTTCACAGCCACTGAAAAGGGGGTTACACTTTTCTTCTGCCTGGTCCGCCATTGAGATCTTCTTGGATCGCTCTTAGTCAGGAACGTCTCCCTCAACCTTGCTACCATGGAGCTACTAGGAGCATGAAGCTCGCGATGGCCTTCCTCTGAGGATCACTGGAACACACAAGCCTTTCCACCACTACAAGGTGGCAATCCTCAGAGAGGACTGACATCAGTATTACCATCTCCAAGTGCTCAAAAGCCAGGCTTAAAAATTATGATTAAAAAAAAATAAAGTCAATTCATAGAAGAGTAGCGCTGAAATGGACCTTATGAGGTCATATCTAGCAAAGCCTCTTGCTTAAGGCAGGATCATCCCCAACTAAACCATCCCAGACAAGTATTTGCTAACCTTCTTTTAAAAGTTTTCAAGGATGGAGCTTTCACAGCTTCTCTAAGCAGCCTGTTCTGGTCCTGAACCACTCTCACCTTGACAAAATTTTTCCTAATAATCAGTCTAAATTATTCTTGCAGCAGTTTCAGATTGGTTATTCCTTATCATGTCCCCTGCAGCCTCAGAGAACAGTCTATCACCATCCCATTTTCAACCATCCTTAATGGCTTTGAAGACTGTTATTAAATGGCGCACGGTAACCAGTGATATCCCCCAGGGCTCTGTACTTGGACTAGTACTCTTTTTAATATATTTATAAACTATCTGAATTCAGGTATCAGAAGTGGAGTGGCTAAATTCACTGATGGCACCAAATTATGGGGAAGTGTGGTCACACTACAGGATAGGCTGATGATTCAGGCCAACCTGGATAGGCTTATGAGGTGGGCAGATCAAAACCCGATGGCATTCAACATGGAGAAATGCAAGGTGCTCCACCTTGGCAGTGGGAATCCACATCATACTTATAGGCTTGGCATTGCTACACTCACTAGCACCACAACTTAAAGAGACCTGGGGGTCATGATTGACCACAAGATGAACATGAGCCACCAATGCAATGCTGCAGCCGGCAAAATAAACAAAACCCTGGCTTGCATCTACCAATGCATCTCAAGCAAGACACAGAAGTCATGCTCCTGCTTTACTCAGCCCTGGTGAGGTCACAACTGGAATACTGTGTCCCGTTCTGGGCTCTGCACTTTCTCAAGATTCTCCACATCCTTTCTAGAGTCCAGAGGAGAGCCATGCGCATGATTAGAGGATGAGAACAGGCCTTATGAGGTGAGGCTGAGAGGCATGGTACTCTTTAGCCTGGAGAAGTGAAAACTCATGGGGGGTTTGGTGGCTGTCCATAAGTATATAAGGGGTGTGCATCAGGGACTGGAAGAATGTCTGTTCACCAGGGCACCCCGAGGAAAGACGAGGTCTAATGGTCACAAACTCTGAGAATACTGTTTTAGGCTGGACATAAGAAAAAACTTTACTGTCCATGTCCCCAAAGCCTGAAATAGATTTCTCCCCCAGAAGTGGTGCAAGCACCTACTCCAGACACTTTCAAGAAACACTTGGATGTCTGCCTTGCTGGGATCATTTGACCCCAGCTGACTTCCTGCCCCTTGGGCAGGGAGCTTGACCCAATGATCTTGCAAGGTCCCTTCCAGCCCTAATATCTATGAAATCCCTCCTCAGTCTTCTCTTCTGCAGGCTAAGTAATCCCAGTTCTTCCAACCTCTCCTTGAAGTCATGCTTGGTTCTTCTGCTTCTAGTTTCTGACCCTTTAAAGGGTCACCTTTCATAGCTTGATTCCATAGCCATGAGAGCTAAAAGTCTTTCATAATCACATGACTTCAGGCACTGAGTCTTGAAGAACAGGGCCAAATTATTGTGAGCCTTAGGTAGAATTGTGGCAGCACTGTGACGCTTGTCTTTCCAATCTGGAATGTACTTCTACTGATTAGCTGGGTTGTTTTACTACACAAATTGGCATCCAAGATAAGGAAAAAGTAGCCTCTTACTCCCATTGCTGGCTCTTACCATAGGACTACTGGCACTGAATGCACAGTGCAGGAGGAGCACAAGCTAAAGTGGCTTTGAGCCATCTTTCTTCCTTCCTGTTCCTAGTCTAGAGAGGCCTCCTGGTAAGTTAGAGCTGGGGTGGGGCACCTAAGTTAAAGCCTGACAGGCTGCTTTATACCTCAAGATCCCTGCATACTGTGGCCATGCCCAAAGCCCCACCTGCATATGACCCCTTTAGCAGGACATGTTAAGGGGTTCTTCAAAAGGCAGCTTCCCAGCTGTTCTCTGTGTTGCCTGCGTCACATGAATCCTCTGAGTAATATGCAAGGCTGCCGAGCCCCTTTATATTTTTCTGGTCTTTAATTGCAGGGGTGATAACTTCACCCATGGCCTCCCTCCGACCTGGGAGATTTTGGTTAGTACCTTCCAAGCCAGATCCTGTCATTAAATCAAGCAGATTCATGTTTACCTAAGCTGCTGCATCTACTGTATTCTTACTGCCCAGCTGGTTAGGCTGATTCATGGCTAGATGACTACTCTAGATGTTTGCTACAGCAGGAGTTCGCAACTCATGGACTGTGGACCAAATCCATCCTGCAAAGCCATTAGATCTGGCCTGCAGATGTGGAGCTTTGGCAGCATTGGTGGCAGGGGCTTTTCCCATGCCATGGTGGGGAGCAGTGAGAGCAGCGCATGCTCCCTGTGCTGTGAGGGAGAAGTGGTGGGGGCAGCAGTAGCAGTGGCAGAAGAAGCTGAGTCTTAAGTGCCTAACCACTTGTCCACCCACCTCTGACCTGAGCTGGGTCATTCTGGTCTACAGCCTGAAAAGGTTGCTGAGCACTGAGCTAGAAGATATGATGCTATTGCCTATGGTTCCAGAATGTGGATTTCTTGTTCTTGGTTTGTAAGAGCAATAACAGGGGGTCAGCACTGCTTGCCCTAGCTGTTAGCAAGGCTCCCTAAAAATCCATGAGTTTAGCTTTAAAACATCAGGGGATTTAAAATAACCAGTAAAGGCTGTGTCTCTTTCAAAGCCTTCTAGTTCCTTGGGTCTCATTTTCCAGTTTTCCTTCACAGCTACATGGGCTAAAAACTTCCTTCTTTTAAACTGAAAGCTTAAATCTTCCCTGAGTTACATGACTCCTGGAGCTAGGGATTAATGAAAGCACCAAACTATAGCAAGATGTGGCAACGGTGATTGCTCCAGCTCTGTAATATGCATGGGTTCCTTGTTGCAGCGGTTGACCTGAATGCACCTAGAGAGAGCAGTAGATTGACCAAGTGGGACTACCTATAGTATGACACAGTGGCGGGGGGCCCACACATGACAGTAGTCGGTTTGGGAGCCAGTGGACCGAACCCCAATTTCCTGCATACTGCCTGAATGTGTGGAATCACCTTGGACTAATTCAGCACAGGAGGCTGTTGTTCCAAGTGCTCCCCAGCTCTGGCAAGTCCCTGCCAGATGTGATGGGCACCTGGATTTACTCCACCCAAAATGGAGATGGCCTGGTTCTGGTTACAGGATGAAGAGAATGAGCAGATGATGCTGAAAAGGCACCTCCGCCGGCAGCGCTCCATTGAGGACTATGGCACAAACATCAAGCAGCTGGCTGGCAGGGCCCAGGAGCTGCTCTCCACTGGCCACCCGGAGGGGTGCGTATGAACCAAAGAGGGTGGGAGCAGCATCAACCTGCTGGCACAGAGACATGGGGAGGAGCCTTGCTGAGTTGGAATGCCCTCCCTAGTTGCTGCTTCATTGCACAGATCCCCCTCCATTTAGCACCCCTGTGCAAATGTGAGGCCTGATTCCAAAGGGGTTAGGCACCTAAAGCTGCATGATAGACTCCTGGGTGCTTTTGAAAATACCACTAGCAGCCTATCTGCTAAGGCAGGAGTGCTCAGCCTTTTGGCCTCGTGGGGCAGATGAGGGGCCCAGGGCTGGTCTGTGGGCCAGATTGGGACCCTGTGCCAGGATCAGACCCATGTTGTCTCCACCTAGTACAAGTTTGGCTGACTTCCTGAGTTCTCTTCCAAGTTCTGTCACTGCTTTGTAGGGTGACCTTGTGTGTAACCAGACTTAACGAAGCATTAGCAGACTGCTCACTCTGAGTGGTGCCTTAACCATTGAAATCAGTGGGATCTGACAATGGCCTGGTGCCTGTATTGTTTATGTTCAGGTATCTCCAGTGCCTTGCACTATACAGCCTTCCCAGGGAAGTGCTGTGGACTCCAATACAGGAGAACACTGATTAAGAGCTGTGGCTTCTCATGGTTGCAGGGAGCAGATCATCCGGCTTCAGGGGCAGGTGGACAAGAAATATGCGGGGCTGAAGGAGGCAGCTGAGGAGCGCCGTCACAAGCTGGAGAATATGTATCGCTCATTCCATCTGAAGCGAGAGGTGGACGACCTGGAGCAGTGGATTGCTGAGCGGGATGTTGTGGCCTCCTCACAGGAGATGGGACAGGATTATGACCATGTCATGGTAAGGTGGCAGCCCTGGTGGACATGGGTGTGGTACATCCAAGCCAGGACAAAGGTGGCTCCAGACACAAGGCCTTGCTGGCCTGGGCCTCTTGTCCTGTGTTTCTGTGGCTTGTACCACGCAACTGCAGGGTACTGTGGCTGTGTAACGGTAGTTCATCTACTAACCAGAGAACTGCATGCAGCCTGGTAGGGAGAGGGGCCACCATGGCCAGGGCTTGGATGTACAGCAGGGGGAGTAACACTCCTTGGGAGGGGGAGGGTGCATAGCAGCCTGTTGGAGAGGGAAAGGAGTGTTTTTGGGGAGGGGGTTGTATGATAGCGGTGGGATGGGGGGGTACCATTGCTGGGGAAGGGGGGTTGTATGATAGAGAGGGGTGGTAGCCCAGTGCAGGGGGGAGGAGCAGGTCCCTGTTGTGATGGGACATTTCTTCACAGCTGCTGAGGGAGAAGTTCCGGGACTTTGCGCTAGAGACAGGCAATGTGGGGCAGGAGCGAGTAGACAAGGTGAACCTGGTCATCGAGGAGCTGATTGATGCTGGTCACTCAGAGGCAGCCACCATTGCTGAGTGGAAGGACAGTCTGAATGAGAGCTGGGCTGACTTGCTGGAACTTGTTGACACCCGGATGCAGCTGCTGGCCACCTCCTGTAACCTGCACAAGTACTTCTGCGATGGCTCTGAGATCCTAGCCCTCATCCAGGAGAAACAGAAGGAGCTGCCTGAGGACCTGGGCCAGGACTTCAGCACAGCCGAGGCCTTCCATCACACGCACACAGCCTTTGAGCGTGACCTCCACCCACTGGAGGAGAAGGTAGGGCTCTGGGAGAGGGACCCCAGAGGTCAGGATCAGAGCCTCCCTGGGAGGGCACAGATGATAACTCATCATGTGCATCCACAAGCAGGGGCTTCTGGGAACGTTGGTCACAGCTTTGCCATCACAATAGAAGCTGCTCTGGAGCACCTGCCCCAGCACTTGGCAGTATGGGGGGAGAGCAGGGCAGGGCATGCTCCTGGCTTTGTGGGGATTCCCTGGAGTTGCCGTGCTAATCCACATGGTCCTGTGCTGCAGAAGGTGCATTTGGGTCTCAAATCTTATGGTGGCCAAAGAAGGGCTCCTCCTTTCTGATCCCCTGCAGAGGATATAGTTTATACCTTCACCCAGGCACAGTACTCTAACCCTGGAACTGCTTTGTGTAGATCTGTTGGAAAGAGAATCCATGTGGGTTTTATGTGGGAACCCTGGATGTTCTGGTACAATGTTGAAATCCCTCCTTGTCAAATATTCTCATGAATTCTGAAGTGTGAGCTCTGATAATTTCTGTCCCTGATAGCTAGACCTCAGTCTGATTTGTGCTGCTTCAGTAAAGAGCTCTCTGCTCTCAACATCCTTCCTCTCCTGACAGACTAATCAATCATCCATTCAGCCTTGGATAAATTGCAGGGATTGTGCTCTCAAAGTCTGGTTCCTAGATTTTGACTCATCCTTGTAGCTTTTGCTAATCCTTGCCCTTTTCCAGGCACCTGCCTGCAGCACCAATACCCAAACCAGAACCAAAGTTCAGGAGCAATCTCCCTAAACCTACACATGGAGGCAGCCCCACTTCCCACACCTGCTCACTATCCCTGATGACATCTCTTAGAGCTGTAGCATTGCCCTGGGAGCCTATGCTGCATTGTGTGCCCATGGTGGCTGCCACAGCCTCTTTTCAACATCTCTACTATCCCGGACAGGATCCCTCCTGTGCTGTAGGCATGGTTTTCATCCCTGTCTGTAGACCAGTAGTTGTCAACCTTTTTTACAATCAAGGCACCTCAAAATGCCAACTTTTAGCTTTCATTAGTTTTTTGACCATGGAAAAATTATTAGAGTAATTCTTCTGTTGCAGTTTATCTTGTGAATAAGGGGCAGGTGTTTGCACACCTAACAGTACTAATATTGTATGGCACCCCACAGCACCCTTAAAAGAATCTGTCTCTGACAACAGTCTAGATTGCTGGGGAAAAAAGGATCTGTCTCTGATAGTGATCTAGATTGCTGGTCACTGTCAGACCACCTTGCCTCTACTGTGGGTCACATACTCAGATAGTTGATAAAGGCCAGCCTCACAGGAGATAGGCGTAGGCCTTGAGTGGAACCAAAGGCATGGACCACAGAAACTGTGGCTTCCCTCCAGAATGTGCTTCCCAATGCCATCTCCCATTTTGTGGTGACAGGTCCAGAAGTTTCAGGGAGTGGCAGCACAACTGCAGACAGCTTATGCTGGGGAGAAAGCCAGTGCCATTCATAAGCAGGAGCATGACGTGGTGAAGGCTTTGGACACTCTCCGGGATGCCTGCAGGAGGCGACAAGATCAGCTGGTGAGCACAGTAGAGAAATTCCGCTTCTTCAGTGAAGTCTGTGACCTCTTGTCCTGGATGCAAAACATCATACTGCAGATCAAGACTCAGGAGAAGCCCAGGTAGGCCATACGTGGGAGCAGCCCTGGTCCCAGCCCACCCTGATTTACCCCTTCCTCACACAGACCAGTTCCTTCACAATGTTGAGGGGGCACCTCTGTTCCCATCTTATAAAATCACAAGACGCTTCTTAGAGGCTGGCTAATGGCTCTGCCTGCTTCCAATCTCTCCTCCTACAGGGATGTCTCATCTGTGGAGCAGCTGATGAACTATCACCAGGGCATCAAGTCTGACATAGACACCAGGAACGAGAGCTTTGCCACGTGCATTGAGTCGGGGAAAAAACTGCTGGAGGGCAGACACCACTCAGCTGCTGAGGTGAGAGTTTCCACCAAATGCTAACCCAGGGTTTTCTGCAAAAGAGTTTTGTGGGGGGGTGTTAATGGAAAATGATTTTTTTTTTCGAAAAACCTCCTTTTGACAAGAAGTTTGACATTCTAATTGTCAAATTACCAAATGGCCAATGCCCTATAACGGGAATATTTTCTGAGCAATGTAGTTCAGGTATCTCATGCCCTCTTTCACTTATGGGCTGGGCTGCCCAGCTCCCAAAATGCACCAAAGCCACACAAAGGCTTTGAATCATAGAGAAGTAGGGCTGGAAGGGATCTTCAGAGGTCACCTTATCCAACCCCCGGCCTGAGGCAGGATCAGCCAACACTCTGCTTCTGAGGAAGGCTTAAAAAAAGGCCCTGACACATAGCGGGAGGAGGGGAAAACTTCCCTCCTGGCCCCATGTGGCAACCAGTGAAGTCCAGAAGCATGGGAAGTATCCTCAATAGAACACAAGCATAGCTATGCCTAGTTTATCCCTGACCAATGCCTGTCCAACCTTGCCTTGAAAACCTCCAGTGATGGAGAGTCCACAACTTCCCTAGGCAGTTGATTCCATTGCTTCACTATTCTAACAGTGAAGTTTTTCCTGATATCCAATCTAAACCTACTTTGCAGCAACTTCAAACCATTGGGCTGTGCCCTACTCTGCAGCAGAGAGAGAAAGTGTTTTCCCTCTTCTTTATGGCAGTCCTTCAGCTATGAAGACTGCTATCCTATCCCCTCTTAAGCACCTTTTCTGCAATATGAACATGCCTATGTAGAACGACCTCTCCTCTCCAAGCCCTTGGTGCCTTGTGGAAAATGCTGTCTGACTGAAGAGCCTAGATGGGGAAGAAAACAGGAGTATGATGCACCTGGAATACAGATCTTAGAAGCCACCATGATGGCATTTCAGAATCCAAAGATTCTTGGATCAAAATTTTCTGTGGAAAATTCAAATGAAAAATAGACCAAGACTTTCCTGGGGGTAAAACCACTTCATTTCTGACCCATTCTAGCCCTAGATCTGGGAGCACTTGATGGCACTGCAACAGGAGGATACTGTTTGCATGGGAGATAATGTTCCTCTCTTCCCTCCACATTCAGGTCAAAGAAAAGCTGATGCAGCTGACAGAGAAGAGGAGGGAGATGGTAGAAATCTGGGACAAACGCTGGGACTTCCTTCGTATAAGTGAGTGTGGGGTGGAGTGGAAGGCAGGCAGAGGAGTCTGCTGGGATTTCACCCAGTGGTCCAGGCTTCCAAGTGATGAGCAATAGAGATCTCTAGCACACAGAGCTCTCCTACAAAAGTCCAGTGGTTTGTTAGAAAGCTCTAGGAAATCCATCCCATGGCTGGTAATGGTAGAGAATTCCTCTGTCTGATCATCAGTGCTTGCAACCCAGAGCTGGCTCATCACAGATGTTTTTTGGGCTGGATTGTCCCGTTTTTTCTCTTTTTGGCTTTGGCTCTTGTGAACTCTCCCCCTCAAATCTTCTTTGCTTAATGCAAGAGCTGGCCAGTCTCTGATGCCCCACACATAGTGGACTCCACCTGCATCCCCACCATGGGTTCAATAAACAGGAAAGAGAGCAAGGGGCAGGGGAGGCACAGCTATGTATTGGCTCCACCCACCTGCCAGCTGGTCGATCTGGGATGGGGACAGATCTTGCAGCCCTGAGTGTATGTTATAGGCAGGTCTCTCCCCAGCA
Source organism: Alligator sinensis (assembly GCF_000455745.1). Taxonomy (NCBI): domain Eukaryota; kingdom Metazoa; phylum Chordata; order Crocodylia; family Alligatoridae; genus Alligator; species Alligator sinensis. The sequence goes on from NW_005842877.1 coordinate 243,830, forward strand.
CAACAGGACAATCAATTTGTGTTTTCTCAGTATTGCTAACCAGGAGCTGACTTTGGCACCAAAGGCACAGGATTGGCAGCTTCAGGGGGTGTTGGGGTGGGGGTGGGGGCTTTGCCCAGGCCCAGGAAGAAGACACAGGTCAGGCACCTATTGCCTTTTGGACCTTGAGCTGTAGAGATTTGCCCCTGAAGGAATATTTCCAAATCCCTTGACTGCAGGCTCCTTTACTAGCAGTGCCTTGTCCAAAGGCAAATTTGCTGCTTGACTTAGAGCCTCCCTCTACATGGAAGGGAACATTCACCGGGCCAAGAGGGAGCAATCCCTGAGGGTGGGGGAGCACTCTCAGCTCCTGAGTGATGAGAACACCTCCCTACCCCCCCGACTGAGGAGCAACCCAGAAACAACCCCTCCCTGTCAGTGCCAGTCCTGGCATGAGGGCAAGTCCTGCTCTCTGCCCATCCCATGTGTAAGGGGTCCCTTTGCTCTCTCTGTGGCAGGGCTAGAAACGTGCCAGTTTTCCAAGGACGCGTCAGCGGTTGAGAACTGGCTGATCTCTCAGGAGCGCTACCTAGTCAGTGATGACTATGGCCAGACTCTGAACAGTGTGGAGAGGCTGCTGAAAAGGCATAAGGCCTTTGAGAAATCCACAGGTACCTGGGACGAACGCACTGCTGCGCTGAAGAGGCTGACAACGGTAGGCATATCTTGTGATGTCACACCCTGCCCAGGAGGGTTGTCCTGGTTAAGACAGGGAACCAGGGAACAGAGGGTATGAGACCCTGCATCTGGAGCTCACACATAGTGTGCTTCTCCCATGCCAGCACCATGCCAGGGGAAGGCCCGTGGCACTCCTCCAATTGACTGAGAGCACTGCTAAGAGCAGACGCTCAGTGTGGCAATCTGGGCTCACATCTGCTACTGCTGCTAAGAGCTGGGTCATTCCTTGCTCCCTTCACTCCTCCAAATGACAGGGTCTCCTCATTCCCTTGAATGTTTATTCCAAGGGGTTCTCCCCTGAACTCAGCTTAAGCTTTTCCCTTTTGTACATCCCATTTGTGGTCCCTCCCAGTACCGCTTTCTTGGTATTCAGACACCTCCTACTGGCCACTTCCATCCAATTCCTTTTTCTCCACACTTGAGAAGTGTGGAGAAAAAGGAACTGGATGGAAGTACAGTCTGCCCCTTGCCACGCTGCAGCCTTTGAAAAGCCCAATCCTTTCCCAGCTGGAGTTGCTTGAGAAACGGAAGATCCAAGAGGAGCCTTCGCCCCGCAAAGTGACCTGGTCCATGGACCCCACCTTTGATTTTGATTTTGAAGCTATGCGAGATGTGAGGTAAGTTGTGGATTTGTGTGATTTGCTGTCCTATAACTCCTTTCTGGCATTCTGCACCCAAGTAGTCCTTTCTGGCAAGCTCCACCCAAAGCAGAGATTTGCAGGGCAGGTGGATCTCTGGAGTCATGACAGACCTAGGAGAGAAGGCAAATGAAGCAATCCAGCGGGGGGCACAGTGCACTTCCACCTTCATCTTCCACTGCCCCAGCAGTGATACCTGGTCAGGTGCGCCTGCTTTTCTTACTGAAGGGCATTTGCAGAGAAAGTCAGTTTGTAAATTGAATCCAAAATTCCCTTTAGAAGATTGCCACTGTCCAACCTCAACAGCAAGCAGCATCCCCAGGTCCAAGGCTGCATGGATGGCCAGCAAATCCAGCTTCCTGACCTTTGAGCTTCAGAATGCAGGTGCAGACAAGGCTGGTATAGGGAAAACAGACTGGAGTTTAGTCCCTGCCTGGAGAGGCACAACTGCCCCAGGGGCAGGGGGAGCCCAATGAACAGCCTAGCAGAGAGCTGATCGTAACTCTGTACAAATGTATTTTTGCTTTCAGCCTTTCTCCAAAGCATTCAGTGCTGATCACTGAGACAGGCATGAAATGAGAAGTCACTGGCCTGTTCTTTTGTGGCTTTTCCCTAAGCCACAAATATACAGCAATATTTAAAAAGCCTTTTGAGCCAAAAGAATTATTTTCAGTAAAGAGTAAATTCAGTGAATAGTTCCAGCCAAAAAAAGGGGGAGTGGGGAAATATGACTGTGGGGGGACAGTGATATGGCAGTGCCCCGCCCCTGCCCGTTCTGTTGTCCCTCGCTCCCAAACCGCAGCCCCACCAGTCTTGCTGCTGTCCCTCACTCTCTACCTACAGACCCCAGCCCTGCCAGTGCCCCTCACTCCCAAACTGCAGTACCCTACCTCCCTGAGCCAAGCTGGTTCCCCTCATTCCCGACCAGCAGCCCCCTGCTTCCCCCCCAGCCCTGCCAGTACCCCTCACTCCTGATCTGTAGCCCGCTACTCCCCCTAGCACTGCCGGTGCCCCTAACTCCTGACCCACAGCCCCCTGCTCCCCCCAGCCCTGCCAGAGGGGCCTCAGATGCCCCCATCCCAACCAGGCCGGAGCGAGGTGGCTCAGAGCAAGTCCGGCCCGAGTGGGCTGGAGGAAAGAGGAGGGGAGGCTTGTGGCACCCCCCGCCCTGGGCAAGGGCTGCTGCACTGTGCCAGGAGACCCTGCCACAGCCTCCCTGCCACACTCCCCCCTCTCCCCCCAGCGTCTCCTTGCCGCTCTGCCCCTGCAAGCACAGGCCCTGGCTGACAGCCCAGCCACAGCTCTCAAAAGCCCCTTCCACCCCCCCTTCCCCCGCTGGAGGGAGCAGGCAACCACTTCGGCCCCCCTGTCCTGCCCCAGCCTCCCAACCCAGACTTACCTGCCTGCAGCTCCCTGCCTACAATCACCCCTCTCCCTGCTCCCACCAGCGGAGCAAAGCAAAAACCCGGCCATTTGCTCAGATTTGAAAAACCCGCCCAGGCGGCAATAGGAGGACTCAAATAGAGGACATGTCCGGGAAAACCCAGACATATGGTAACCCTACCTGGGCTGCCTCAAATACAGCTAGCATGTGGAACTGCTGTAAAGACAGCCCCTGTAGCATAGTGTTGAGCACTGGCCATGTGTCCCTTCTTTGTCATGACAATGAGTGAGGCCCAAAGACCCTTGGGACCTCTTGATAGAGGAAAACTCAAGATACGTGGATGAAAGACCAGCATCTGCAGCATGGTATGGTGACTAGTCCATAGGGAAGCCCAGTGTCCTTACTGATGCAGTTCCCCCCCTGGGCATTAGAGGGCATGTTAGTACAACAATTGTGGGATATGCTCCATGGCAAGGGGTTATTTTGTCCCTTTCCAAAAGGAGCCAAAAGGGTTGGGGGCTGCCACTGGCTTTCAACAAAGTTGAATGCCCAGCTCCCTTTGACAACTCTGCCGTTGTCTTTTAGGAGTTGTGCACAACGGTGCTGCTGCCCACTGGTGCTTGTTAATACCAGGTGGAGGTGTCAGGCCTGGCTGAAACCCAACATGGATAATTGCATGGTGCTGGCTCACTTTCCAGGGCACTTTTAATGTCAGAAGAGATCCTCCATTAGTTTTTTTTTAAATCTTTAAAGCAGGGGTGGGCAAAATATACAGCCTGCAGATTGGATCTGAACCACCAAGAGATTTTGTCCGGCCCATGGCAGGTCCCTTGGTCCCACCTGGCCCAGGTACAGGGGGCAGCCGTGGCATGGGCGGTCAGTCCCATGGCCCCTGGGTGTGCAGCAGGGCTAGAGTGGCACAGTGGCCAGACTCCATTTCCCAACAGCCCTAGAGGCAACGGCTCCTTCCAGCTGCTGCAGCCACTGGACCCAGCCGCACTGCCCAGGCACCCCTGCCCATTTGCCCCACACCCACCACTGAGGGCAGGACCACAGGCAGGGCATGTGGCCGGACAGGTGGGATGGGGCCACAGGGAGGCAGGGGGTGGCATCTGGGAGTGAGATGGGCTGGCATCTGGGAGCGAGATGGGCGGTCGAGGAAACCCTGGCAACTTGGGGAAACCCTGACAGCATGGGACTGGGGCCCAGAGCAGAGCCCCAATCCGCTGCCCGCATGCCCCTGCAATGGGTGCAGGTTTGATGGGCAGGGATGTGTGGAGAGAAGATCACAGCTTTGCCCCAGTCCTGTGCTGTCACAACCCCATGGTCCCAGGGTCTCTGTGGAGACTGTCCGGGAGCCAGAAGGGCAGGACACATGGCCAGGCAGAGGTGATGGGCAGTGACAGCACAGGACTGGGGCCATGGTAGACCTGTGATCTGCTCCCCGCGTGCCCCTGCCCACAGAACCTGCGCCCGTCACAAGGCTGTGCAGGCAGTGGATCATGGCTCTGCCCCAGCCCTACGCTGTTACTGCCCTGTGACCATGCCCCACAATCCCAGTCTCACCTGCCCATCCTGCTCCTGAACACTGCACCCAACTGCCTGCCCACAGCCCCACCCCACATAGGGAGCTTTTGGCAAGTTGTTGTGTGGGGGGGTGGGAAGAGGTCCTGACCCAGTCCATGACAGCTCAGTAAAAACTTCCCTATGTAGCCCTCAGGCCCAAATAGTTGCCCACCCCTGCTTAAAAGTATTCTTTAAAGTATCCTTGAGTCTTACAATGAACTGCTGAAAGCAGTGGTTCTCAACCTTTTTGGACTCCAGACAACTGTCACCAGACTTGTGGCACTCCTCCACATTTGAAATGAATGGCACCCAATTTCAAAAAATAAATTTACATATTACAGTGCTTGCTTCCTTGCAGAGAGGTCAGGCAGTAGGGATGGGAAATCAGCCAGGTAGGGACAGGGATGGGTCCAGAGTGGGTGCAGTGGCATGCTGCAGGAGCAGCAGCTGGGGACTTCAGATCAAGTAAGAATGCTCCCCCTCCCTTCCCCTCTGTGCTCAGTGGCATGTTCTTGCTCCTCACCTCTCATTCCTCCCTTACCTATGACTACAGCTGTCTCTAGCTCCCTTGGGAGCAGGGGGAGCTCCAGAGTTTCTCCTACATTGCTCCATCTGAGCTGCTTGTGGAGCTAACTTCTGTCTGGAGCGGACAGCTGTGGTGGCAGATGGGTTCTCCCTCCCTGCCCGTCCCCCCTGGGTGTTCCCCATCAGTCCAGAAGCAGGCTCAGGAAGTAAGGACACGCCAGCTAGAGCAGGACAGCTCTGGAGCTCCCACTAACCCCAGAGCAGTTGGGGACAGTGGAAGTGGGGGGAGGCAGGCAATGGAAGGGGAGGAGAACTGCTGCTGAGCATGGAGGGGAAGGGAGGGGTGCTGAGAGTAGTGAGAGGATGGGGAATCTTACCTGCTTCAGGAACTTTTAAAAATCCATGGCTGCTGTTCCCACAGCATGGTCTACCTGCCCTAATGCAGGGGGAGCTGGGAGCAGGGGTATGTCCACCTCTGCAGCACTGGTCACTGTTCCTGCACCCTGTTGTACAAAATCTTGGATCTGCCCATGGGCAAGGATAAGCCTGAGCCTGCACTTACCGCCCCACACTTTGTGGTACCCTTCAAAGGATCTCATAGTGCACCAGAGTGGCACAGCACCCTGGCTGAGAATCACTAGATTAAAGAGCTGTTGTGTTCCATTCCAGAGGTAGCTGAATCTCAGTGAAGGGAGGTAGTAGGGCACTAAATAAATGTTTATACACTGAATAATTTGTAAGGTGGTTGATAGAACAGAGACTATGCGACTAAAGCATTGTGTGGATACAGAGCTTAGCTTTGCTGAGTTTGTTGTGTTGGGACTGGGACTGTGATGGAAGTGATCAGTCAACTACACTTGTCAATTTACATTACTGCAGTCAGGATCTGGAAAAAGATATTGCCATCTTGTCTAATGTGAGAAATACATAGTCTGAAAAGCAACAGATTCAAAATAGTTTGGTCTAGTTGTTCTGGATCAATCACTGACATGGCAGCTGACCTTACGTTACATCAAAGCCAATGACGTACTTGTTAAAAGGATTTTTTTTTTCTGTAGGTCTCAACAAGCTGAAGAGAACAGGATGGGGTTAATTTTACAAGATGCCTCTCCCACTATTAGCGAGGAACCATCACTGGTCAGTTTCCCATTTTAGTTTTCCTTCCTGGAACCATGGCAGCCAAATTCTCCCCAAGTTTTTAAATGCTCTTTTGCAAACACTCCCTCTGCACAAACATGTTAACAATGTGCCAATGTTTTCCTCTTGACAAAAGTCTCCTGTTTCTCAGCAATTTCTCATTTGCTTTGTATCTACTCATCTCTCTGTTAATTCCTCCTCCCCAGTCGGTGGGAGGATTTTTTTTGTAACCTGCACAATTATCCATTGAATTGTTTCTTTAGTTAGGTTAATAAATGTTCATGTTATGGAAAATGTACTATTCACCACACCATGTACCCACACTCAAATATACAAACATGCTGTTTTTCTCCCCAAAAGAAAGACATCTTTTCCTCCAGCAGGAACATCGAACGAGAGAAGATATAGAGTGCGTATTTGTTTTACGGAGCCCATTGCTGATATGTACCTCAGATACATCGGTTTGAGCTACCAGACAGGGCTGTGGCTCACTCAACTAGGAGAGGGTTTCTTTGTCTACTGTAGCCTAACTGGAGTAGAGATTGCATGAATTGCCCACTTCGGATATGTCTGCTACTGAGACAATAAACTCCATCCACTGCCCACATTCACTAAAAATGAGGCAGTAGGGGGAGCTCCTGGAACAGAGCTCAAAATCTGAGTCCCTGGCCTGCTCAGGAGTGCTGGCTTGAGGTGCCCAGGGGCCATCCTCTCCACCTCATTTCAGACTCAGTGTGGAAGTAGGTGGGCTGGGCTTATTTCCTCCACAACATGACTGAGCTCTCTGCTGCCACAGTGTAGACATAGGCTTAGACTCATGAGGTAGAAGGCCAGAGGAGACCCTGAGATCCCCAGATAATGCAGGCTGCTTTGTCACCCAGTGCCATCAATGTGTCTGTCTTCCTGAAGACATTCAGTCTTGATTTGAAGGCATCGAGAGTCAAAGACCCTGGTACTTCCTGGGTGTGTGTTTTAAGGGTTCATCAACCCCGCTGGTCAGTGGTTGTGCTGTGTTCCTTATTTGATATTGTTTGGTTTTGATTCCCAGCCACTGGCTCTCATTCTGCTTACCTCTGCTGGTACTTGGTATTTGTCTCCCTGGGAAGAGATATACATCTGTGAGATGATTTGAAGGCATTTTGCACCCTTCAATCCCTTGCCCTGCATACTACCAGCCCCACAGGAAGCTAAGCATGTTCAAGGTGCTGCACTCTCTTAGAAGCACATTTTCTGGCCCACTATGTCCACCAGTGAAAAGCTGGGGGATAGCAGAAGAAAGGATTTCAGTGGGTGAGTATGGCTCATAAGGGAGGGCTGGGGTGTAGGATTGTTTAAGCAGAAGCAGGGATTGGACCAGGGCTCCAAGTCAAATAGCCTTGTACTGTGAAGCAGATAGCTACGTGGTACACCTCTGCCAGTCTGACCCTGACTCAGCC
>NW_005842877.1:251242-315288 GCF_000455745.1 Alligator sinensis
CCTCCATACAACACCAAGTTAATCCTTCATTGAGTCTCATCTTGACAGATACAGAGAGATTGCTCTTAGAGCTAAAAGCAGTGGGAGCTTAGGCCCCAGGGCTTGTGCCTTGATCATACTGTAATGTGCAAACAAGCTAAAGTCCAAATCCACTTGGGAGCTGAGCCAGTTTCTATGAAAACAAATGTGAAACTGCCTTTCCTCTCACAGGTGAAGAACTGAGGCCTTGGTGCTGGCAGGGGGCCAGGCTCCTAGATCCAATAACATTTCTGAGTCAGATCAGTAGGTGGTGACAGTAGCTGGAAATAGGATGACTCAGGTAACTATAGATTTAGCTCTATAGCACTCTTATCTCAGTTCTGGGCAAAGTAATGGAATGGTCAATAATTCCCCTGTTCCAGGGGAATTTCGTGTACGTCGAATTCGCGTAAGTCAGGACAGTTTTCCCTGTAGGAAATAATAGAATAGTGAGGGGTCGCATACCCCAGACGTACCGTAGTCATAGCTTTTTTTCCCCTTTTCTTGGTGGAATGCCTTTAGGAGGTGTGTCTAGCATCTTACCTATGCCTCTTGAGATGCCACTACCACAATGGTGGCACAATGGCAGCACAGCTCCGCTTGATTCCGCCTGCAAATCTTGTGAGGCATTCGTGTATATATGCGAATCTTGTGAGCATTCACGTATATACACGAATGATGCGCATCTCGAGAGGCATTTTACAGTCCAGACCCTACTAAAAAATCGCGTAAATGCGAGACACGCGTAAGTCGGAATTGCATAAATCAGGTGTCTACTGTAATAGAGAATTAAAGGAAGGTGAAATAATTAATATATGTCAACTTGGGTATAGGGGAAAAAAGATCATGGCAAACTTACTTGAGATATTTTTTCTTTTTGGTATTGAAAGCTGAAACCAGATCAGTTTGGTTCAGAAAAAAACACCTTTTTTAACAGGTATTTAGGTTGTAGCCATATTGGTCTAGAGGAAAAGGCAATCAGGATTCGTAGTAGAGATGATATCTTTTATTAGACCAACAAGATTTTTGCAAAAAAAATCTTAACTTGCAAGCTTTTGGGCACAAGCACCCTTTCATTTCTACCCAGGAGAACTTTTACAATCTTTTCTCTAATGCCTGATGAAGAGTTTGTGCCCGAAAGCTTGCAATTAAAGACTTTTTTTGCAAAAATCTTGTTGGCCTAATAAAAGATATCATCTCTACTATGAGTCCTGATTGCCCTTTTTAACAGGGAGGGCAACTACCCACTGGAGCATCTTACCAAGAGACTGTGGTAGGTTCTGTAGTACTACTAATCATTGAATCAAGAGTGAATAGGTCTCTGGCAAGCCTAGATCAAGCAGGAGTTAAGGCAGAGCAGTCTTCTGGTCTGCATGATGCAGGTCAAATGGGATAACCACAGCAGTCCCTTCTGACCTGGCAGTTTCTGAATTACATTGTCCCTTAACTCTTAGATGGTGCAGCAGCATCCTGCCCCGTCATGATGTGAGCCTCTCTTCAGTTACAGAGAGGTCCCAGTCACCAACCAGCAGTCAGGAGAAGGGGCTGAGCTACACAGCCCTTTTCAGGTGGAAAAGATAACCTACAACCAATCTGGTCTCTCTAGAGATTAAGACCAATACAGGATCAGAGCATTTTACACATCCTCCCCTGACTCCTGGAGGAGAAGTGTGTGTTTGTGTGTAGTTATTGTAGTCAAAGGCTCACTAGGACTTTTATTCTGAAGGCCAGGACTTTCTGATGTCTTCAGATTTTGGTTACTGATATGGCCAATCTTCCACTGCTGAAAGATTGTTTACGGAGGAACCTGTGTGCTGCCGCTGTCACTTTCCTGGGCTGAGCACAGCTTGCTGTGTCATCACTCCCCACAGCTGTTGGCTGGACTGGCACAGGAACAAAGCTGGGGTTCCCCATGCACCTAGATCAGCTGAGGATAGCAGTGATGGCTAGCAGGTCCCAAACTTTGTATGCTTGCTTCCTGCTCTGTTCCCTGGTGTCCTCTTGCTGGCCCATGGGCTGTAGCTACACCTTGCCCCCACTCCCCCGTGGTCTGAGTGGCACCCTCCTTAGTAAACCATGGATCCAACCCATGTGTCTGCTTATGGCTGGGTGGGGAACAGGAAGTCTGCTCGCATTCCTGAGGGTGAAAGATGGTCGTGGTTCTGTTGGATTGTACAGGCAGAGTCATGGGACCTGGAGAGATGGAAGCAAGGGATGGGTGAGAGGAGCAAACAGATAGATGGACAGGTGGGCTTCAAAAGAAACCCAGTCCCCTTCCCCTCACCCAAGCCTACTGGGTTCACATCAAGTGATAGTAAGGCTGCAGGAGAAGTGCAGAGAGGCAGTACAGGGTTTGAGTGTGAAATGTGATGATGTGGGAACAACCAGGTTTGATGTAAAGGATGTGTTCTGTGGGGAACTGTTTGCCACCCAGGATTCCCTGATTATATTTGTCCCTTCATTCCAGTGAATCATAAAAGAGAGAAGGGAGTTTGCCCTGCACGTGCAATAAAGGAAAGTCCCGTCTCCAGTCCTTGGAGGAAAGCAGAGCATTCAGCCAAGGCCACATCCTCTCTCTCACACCCTTATGGGCTGCATTCACACTATGAGTTGTGTATAATACTGACATTGCATGAAGCCACTGGTGACACATTTTCCCGTAAATGTCCCATACTAGGTTTTCTTCCTAGCCACAGCCCATGTAACCACAGATCCAGTGCTCTCTAGAAAAGGTCCCTAGAACATGTGGGACATTGCACGTCATCCTGGCTCAAAAGAGGTCTTCTTTGCACTGGCCTACACTCCCAATATGGGTAGGTGATTGCCCAGCCTGCCAGTTCCTTCCCCCTTCTGTGGGAGAAGCCAGGTTGCAGGCATGACTTCATGGATAGAGGCCTGGGTTGGGGCTTGCTAGAGCTAGGTTCTGGTCCTGGCTCTGCTTTTGCCACAGTTTGTGACCTGGGGCAAGTCAATCACTCCTGGTTCTCAGCTGACCCTCTGTAAAATTGTGGTAACATTTCCCTGCATTACATCTATGACTTTGAGGAGCTCCATGTTGCTATTACTACAGATAACCAAGGAACTTCAGTGTGTTGGAGCTATCCCAAGATGGCCAGGTGTGAAGCCTTTTGTTTTCTGAGATAATCATGCCAGTACCCCCTTAGGGGCAGACCCATGGTTGGTTGGGAGGAACAGTCCAGAGCTCTACTCAAGACAAAGGTTGCTGACAGTCAATGCCAACTAAGGCTTTTTCCCCAGGATCCTGGAAACCTCTGACACCAAAGTATGACCTGCAGGAGGAAAGAAGATGGAGTGCTGCCCCTGTCTGGAGGGACCTCCCCCAAGCTAGGAATGGCTTTGCTGACCTGTCAGGGTAGCCAACATTTTCTCCACGGTGTTGTGCAGACTCTGGGTTATGCTGCTTGACCCTATCTCTCTGGCACCACAGCAATGGGTTCCATGGGAGCTTCCCACCTTTTTTACTCTATTTCAATCAACTGCGTGGCCAAAGTGGCCAACTATGGAGGGGCATTAGCCAAAACTCAGGGAAACACTTGGCTATGGAGCTGGAAGATGCTGAAGCAAAGCAGAAGTTCAACAGATGGTTCTTGAAATAGGCCTACATGTCTTGACACCTATTGCTCCGAGGCAGGCATATGGGCCCAGGTGGTGTCTTTACACATGGGCCCCTGGCAAGAACCCTTTAAATACACTATTTTCTCTGAACATGTTTCAGCCATTCTTTCTGGAAAAAGAATAGTGCCTCTGTGGTTCAGGGGGTGTCTCAGGAGGCATTTAATCCTTTTTTCCCTCAGCAGTGTTGGGGCATCTGCCTCATAGCAGCATGTCTGTGAGATGTGGATGGCTCACTGGCTGCCCAACATCAACCTTCACACTGGAAGAAGTCATCTCCTTACCCCACTTTCCACCTGTACTGTTTATAGTGCTGGACCATGCTGTCCTCCTGGATGGCTTCTATGGCTTTGCAGGCTTGTTTCTAGCTCAGCTTCTCCCTACTGGTTTGTTCTTTCCATGTCTACAACTTCTTCCCCAACAGCAAGGCTGAAATCTATATAGTCTTCTTTTTCCTTCTACTGTCTCTTCCTGGGCCATCTTCCCCCTAGCTCTGCCTTTATCTGATGCTCTTCTATTCGTCTCCTGCCCAGGGGCCTCCCACCATTCCTGCCTTGGGGATTCTCCCCACCCTCCTCATTTCTCCAGCAAAGCCTCTTGCAGATGGAATTTCTATGTCTGAGGGATCAAAGCATCCTCACACTCAGATTTTTCTTGCTCTTTTGTAGGCAGCCTGCCAAACTTTTCCTCTCTTCCCTCCCTCCACCTGTACCATTGACAGTTCATGCTCTGCTGCACACCTGCTAGATTCTTCATGCCTTGCTAACCCTTCCCATTACCAGGTCTGGTACCTCCTGAATGCTGATACCTTCAGAGGGCAGAGAAGCCTGAGCTTGTCATTCCCAGTGCCCGGCGATGCTCCTACCTCCCTGTCTGCATCAGGATCCAGGTTCCAGCTGCTCTCTTGGTATTTAAACCTCCTTGTGCAGGCCTTGCATTGCCTTCAGTGCTTCTCCTGCCCAGCCCTGGCCAGCTTTCTGTTATCTGTTGCTAGTGTCTCTTCCTGCACCTACCACAGTTCATTGGCATTTGTTCATATAAGCTGCCTACTAACTTGTTCTCCCCCTGCATACACAAGGGCACTGTACCTACTTGAGCAAGCATCCTGGGATGAAGCTTTCTAAGATGCTCCTGTTTTGCATGACCCTTCTAATCTCACCAGGAAGGATGGTGAGGATGCCCCAGTGTGATGGGACATGTCTGTGCCATGTCCCCCATGCTCCGAGGGAGAGGTGCTCTAAAACACAGTCTACCCACCTGGTTACCATCATACAAACCTGGACATGTTCTCAAACTCTCAACCTCCAGGTTGCTGGAATGTGGCCTCCCCCTTGGGTCTTTCCTGGCTCACCTTCAGGCTTCAGGTGTGTAAGCAAGAGGAAGTGGCCAGGGAGCAGCCATGCATGAGAGTGCTGAGGTCACAAATACAGACATACCAAAAGATTATCACACTGAGAATGCCGTAATGGGACTGAAGGTCACCACCTTGCCTGTTAAGACTCAAGAGAACCGACTCCTGGGGTGGACATCACGACCCTTGGCTCTGTGTGGCACTTGGTGGCCCTTGCCCCTTCTTGTCAAGTCCTTGCCTTTGTCAGGCATGCTAGGGGCCATAGGCAGGGCTCAACCTGGAGCCAGTACCTCCTGTTCTGTGGAAAGAGAAGCCAAGGGTGTTCTTTGCAGTGAACAGAAGCAATAGCATAGGAAGCACCAATAAGAGCCCTGCTGCCCTCACACCCTGAGCCTTACAGAATACAGAAATTTACCTTCATGCTCCCCCTGAAGGTGAGCACCCAGGTTGGCTAGAGAGGCCCCTGGAAAATTGGCCTGAGGCAGTGGGACTGACTCATGTCCAGAGTTTCAGTGGTGCCTAGTCCAAGAGTAGAGGAAATTGGAAGGGCAGGGCAGGGCTATGTGCTGGGCCTCCCTGCCAGGACCAGGGACAGAGGGATCCTGGCCCAGATCCCAACCCTGCTGTGTTCATCCAGACAGGCCATGGGTTCTGGGTGAGCAGAGGATTGCCACCCATCCTGGGGTAAACAAGGGCTTGGAGCCTGCTGGAATGGGGCATCCTGAGATACTGCCAGCGCAGTAAGGAACCCCCTGAGCAGGTCAGCCTATAAGGGACATGCCAATAAGCATCATTATTCCCTTGTGCTAATAATACCCTGTTGATGTGAACATAGAAAAATGTCTTGCCCAGCAACAGACTCAGGCTGTTTGCACACACAGTCTCTGTATCACTCACTCTCCACTTATATTTTGAAGGTTTCCTTCACATGTTTTCACACACAAAGACTTCTCTTTGCAGGGGAAGTGGAAGTTCTTGAAAACCAGGCAACAATCTGAGAAAAAAGTTCTGGGTCCATAACCTGCTGGGAGAGAGACCTGACCTCTCCCTCATTATAAGCACACAGGGTGCATCTATGTGGGATGCTTTATTGCCCATCAGACTAATCTCATGCACAGTAAAGTGTCAGCATCTACACATGCACAGCAATTACTGTGCAGTAGATTAGTCTAATGTGCCATTTTCTAGTACTTGTATCCACAGTGGATACAGGTACTAGAAATTGGCACATTAAACTAATGCACTGAAGTACCTGTGTAGATGCTGGCTCCTGGTCAGCCTAGGCAGCAGGGGGGCACAGAGAGCGGGGGAAGCTATCCTGGCTCAGTGGGATGCTGCCTCCCGACCACATGGAGATTGAGACTTATCCTGACCATCATGTGGCTGGGAAAGATGTCTGGCTGCTAGGACAGCTGCCACCTAGCCACATGGGGATTGGGACCAGCCCCCGTGTCCCCTGCCAGCCCAGGGCTGGCACATGGGGGAGCCTGGAGCTCCCACTGGCTGCCTCAAGAGGGGAAGAGCAGGGCATGAGCATCCCTAAACTGAGCTGCTCCCATCAGGAGCAAATTTGTTCCTGATGGACACACTTTCAGATGCGTGCAGGGGCACAGTTTAAGGTACATGAATTTTCTGCCCAGAAAATTCAGGTGTTATTTTATTGCATATGAAGACATGCCCACAGACATTTAAATGCCACTGGTACTCAGGTGATAGGAGTGGAAAGGACATCCCTAAAAAAAACGTGTGTCCTCTATTCCTCCAAAGCACACCACTCCCTGTCCTGGACAGCTGCAAAGCATGGGAGATCATCAGGACCTTTGAGTGCCAGAGCTAAGGACCCCCCACCACTGCAAAATCCTACCAGCAGCCCCTTCATGCTTCATCTAACTCCATGGCTTGTCCCAGGTCATGCACAAGACAGGGGCTGTTTATGGAAGAAAGGCACTCCCTGATCATGTCCTGGCAGCAAGCAGGCTGATGAGACAGCAGCTGGGGCACCAGTGTCATGTGCTCCAGGCCAAAGGGACCATGGTTGAAACAGGCCATGGTCATTGCCCTCACCATACGTAATGGTGGCAAAGCACCCAGTCCCAAGAGGCCATGCCATGCTGAGAGGAGGATAACTGACTGAAAATGAGCCAACATCCTTTCCAAGTCAGAATAGATCTTCCCAGGAGTTTTGGAGCTCCTCCTTTCCCACACCTTCCTCTCCCCGCCCCAGCCATCTCACTTTCCTTTGGTATGCAGTAGGATGACACCAACACTTTGATGCCTGCTAGTGCTCACTCTAACCTGGGCACTCCTACCATCTTGATCGCTGGCAGCAAACTCCCTTCTCTCCAATAACATGCTGGCACAAGTCCCTGCCACACCCCTGGTAAGATACCACAGTGTTCAATAAAGGGTTGGCAATATGGTGATATTTCCACTCTGCCCTTCCAGCCCTGGTTATTGGGCAGCAGTAGTGATTTGGAGAGGCAAATCCATACCAAGGAAAGTTTTCTAGGGCATCTCATCTGATCCCAGCTCTCTTTCCTGCCTAGGCAGGGGGTCGGACTCAATAATCTGTTGAGGTCCCTTCCTACCCTAGCACCTACGAATCTATGAATCTCAGTGCCCTATCCGTTTCAGGCTTTCAGGCACACACAAGGTGCTCCAAGGACTACAGTATATAAAACTGTCCATTGAGATGGTTTAGGTCAGCCTGGAAGGATTCAAATCCCAGAGCCTGCATTTCACTGCAGAAGGACAGGATTAAAGCCTTATGGATCTCAGGGCCCTGTAGCTTGGGCCACAAGTCTGCCCTGCAGTGAGTTGCGTTTGTTCTCAGAAACTAATCTTCAGCTTTCAGTTAAAAGTTGCCAGAGATGAAGAAGCCAGCCCAACCTTTGGTGAGGTGCTCCAGTTACCCTCATAGTCATTTTTTAGGCTGAATTGTTCTGGCTTTCCAATCCAGAAATGAGATCTTGAATCTAAAGAGCCCTCTGTTGTCAGTATGTGCTGGCAGACTGTGACCACATCAGCACTCAACCTTCTCTTTGGTCAGCTATACAGATCAAGTTCCTGGGGCATCTCACTAGCAGGAGTTGCTTTTCCAGCCCTTGCATCATCCACACGGCTCTTCTTCAAGCCCTCACCAATTATCAGCATCTTTCTTGAATAATGTACACCTGCACTGGTCCCTGTATTTATTCCTGTATCAATCTTGCTAGTGCCATATACAGAATTTTTAGCACATCCCTACTCTTCCTCAGCAGTTTTCCTTTATGCATCCAAGCCCAGGGTTTTGGAACTGAGAGCTCCTGTCCAGGTGATGCTTTACGCTGACCACTAGTCCTTTTCACCATCCCTGTTTCCCAGGAGAGAGGCTCTAGCCTGTGAGCTGAACCTGCATTCTGACCAGTACCCCTGCTCGGAGTGCCCTACTTCCTCCCCCCTCCCAACTTTTCCTCCTCTCCAGCTCTGAGTGCTGGGGCATATGTTTGTGGGGGGGGGTTAATTTTTCACGTGTGGCAACAGTTCCAGGGTCATGAGGAATTCTCTTGTTCTTCAGATGCAAACATACAATAAACCAAAAGCAGCTCCACTTGAAGTTCTGAGGCAAGGATGCTCAAACCCAGCCCAGTCTGAGTTCTCAGTACCTCCCAATGGCATGAACTATGCTTGGACAGGTTAAATAGGGTAAACTCTCAATAGAATCAAAGAAGGCAGAGGTACTCACCAGCTACTTTGCCTCAGTCTTCACAAAAAAAAATTAAGCTGCAGCCAGACACCTAATAAGGATTATTTGGATAAGGAAAAGGGCAAGCTGAGGAATGAAATAACAAAAGGGACAGAGAGATTTTGATGGGTCTGAATTAATTTAAATCAGCAGGGCCTGATGAACTTCATCCCAGGTTACTGAAGGAGGTGGCAGAGGTGATCTCAGACCCCTTGGGTATATTATTTATCTAGTGGGAGATGAGTGAGGTACCAAAGGACTGGAAAGGGGCCAATATAGTGCCCTCTAAAAAGGGGGAACTACAGACCGGTTAATCTCACCTCAATACTTGAGAAGGTACTGGAGCATATTCTAAAGAATCATAGAGAAAGAGGGCCAGAAGGGACCTCAAGACATCATCTAGTCCAAACTCCTGCCTGAGGCAAAATCATTCCTGTCCAAACCATCCTATACAGTTCTATCATCTAACCTCTTAGTAAAAGTACATAGTCAACCCAACCCGGTTTTTAAGCGACACTTAATGTGCAGTAGCCTATTTTACTGCACATTAGTGTGATTGCACAGTTTTTTACATGACACTTTAATGGCTACTGTACATTAAAGTGCATGGGTAGATGCACCCATATTGAGTCTGTGATCTACCAGATCCTTTTCCATAGTGCTGCCATCCAGCCAGGTGTCACTCATTTCTTATTTGTATTTATGACTATTTTGCCTGAGATGTAGCACCTTGCATTTGTCAGCACTGAACCATATCCCAATAGCTGCAGCCTAGCTTTCCAATCTGTCGAGATCTTTCTGAACTGCATTCCCACCCTCCGTGTTCACACTCCTTCCTAGTTTTGTCATCTGCAGACTTGCTCAAGAAGTTCATAATTCCAGCATCTAAATCATTAGTAAATAGGTTGAACAGCACTGGGCCCAGAACAGACCTCTGTGGGACTCCACTCAAAATCTCTTGCCATTGGACATTCAGAGGGGGACTACAACTCACCTGCTGGAGAGCTGAGGCCTGCCTTCCCGGCCCCAAGGTTGAGTTCTGGAAGGGGGCAAAATCAGTTCCCCTAGAGACCAAGGCCCAGGTCCTCAGAAGTGTCTGGGCCTAGGAGTTGGGCACCTAAAGCCTTTTAGGGTTCTGGGCTCACATGTCTTTGCTGTGACTTCACCTCTCTGAGAATCAAGGCATAAAAGAGATCTGGGATGCTGCTCCCTCCCAGCAGGCTGTTGCCCCCATCCTGACCAAGTAGAACAATGAAAGGTATTCTTTCTACAGGACTCAGCCCAACTCCTTGGTGCCACTAACCTAGTGAATCCCACCTCCATTTTTTCCATTTTTTATGGACCACGGAAGAGCTGTAGGTTAGCAACAACTTCTGGTTGATAGCAAGTTGGGCTGATTGAGTCTGGCTCCTTTGCTTTTTCCCAGCCTGCTGGGCCACCCAGCTCTGCCTTTGTTACTTGTGAGCCAGCTTCCTCTGGGTGGCAACGTGAAAATGCCCGTGTCCCTTCTGAGCCAGTGGTATGTTCCAACCAGGTCATACCCGTAGAGCCCTGTGTACTTTTCCATGTAGCATTCCTGGGAAAGGGGTGAAGACAGAAAGGGGAGATATGCCAAAAGGCCTGATTTACAGTGAGAGATTGCAGTTGGATATTGAGAAGGACTTTGTGACTCTGAGAGTGGCTCAGAACTGGGACAGATTTATTTAGGGGCAGTGGGATCTCTGACACTGGAAGTTCTACAGCACAGCTTAGGGCTTTGGTACACATTTAAATTAAAGCTGGATAGAAACCAGCTATAGAGTTTTGCACATTTTCAAGCAGTAACTTTGCAGCTGGTTGGCTCTTTATATAGCTCAATGGTCATTTTTATAGATAATTACTTTGTACATGTGGCTGGTCTAACTGTATTGCCAATTAACCCGTTAATTCTGTGATAATTACTTTGCACTTGTGGCCAATCTAAATTTATTGTGCAGCTAACAAGTTAAATGCATAATATATATCATGTGTAAGCAAAGGCCTTAGATAACTACTCATCCAGGATGGTTCAGACAGAGCTAATCCTGCCCCGAGCCCTGATCCTGCCCTGAACAGGGCCCTCCTGGCCCTATTGCTCTATGATTTCTCCCCTCATAGTGTGAGCACTGTGCGGGCCGGGAGCAACCCGAGCCCTTTTCCGTGCCGCACGTGGGCTGTGGCCAGCAGCCCGGGCACGCCGGGTCGGAGAGGGAAGGCCGTCGAGCTGGAATTAGGCACAAACGCTTAGCGGTAGTTTTAAAGATTGTTTACTTACACCGAGATGGCAGTGGTGCAGGCTGGAAAACTTGCTTGAGTTGCGGTTACAGACAGACAACACAGACGGTCTCGTGGAGGTTGCTAGGCTCCACAGAACAGAGCTCCGGATGCTCTGGGTGAACGCGCCACCAAAATCAGAATCGTAGGTACGTCTTATAAAAGTTGCGCTCGAAGACGGGAAGAGGTGGGCGATGGATCAGGTAGCCACGCTCCTCTGAATCTCACACAGGGCCTCCACCACCCTGCCGTGTATCCAGAGTCCCCACGAGATGGATGTGAAGTCCTCTTCGGCTTGGGCGGAAACCACTCAAGCCTCTTATACGGCTAACAGGCCAATCGTTAGCCGCCACGTGGGAATAATTTAAAACTAGCCAATAGCGGGGAACGAATTTACATACCGGTGGCGGGAACTCTTTTGCACTGTGCATTCCTCTTGCAACTTGAGCAATGCACTCTGCAAAAGAAGCTGCAGAAAAGGCGGGAAACTCATCCCTGCACCGGGGTTTTCCTCTGCAACAGGAAACTCTCCCGTGCAATGAAGCTGCAACTTGGCGGGGATAATTCTAGTGCCGAAGCGCACACACAAAATCATGCCTTTGGGTCATGACAAGCACCAGTCCAGGGCTTTTGCCTGGGAGCACCCAGCATCTCAGCCCCTTGTAGGACACCACTGCCTGCAGCATCCTGTCTGCAACCACAAAGCAGGGTTCCTTATGGGGTGTCAGCCTATATGCAGACAGGGGATAGCAAAAGTACTTCCTACCCCTCTTCCCACATGTTACACACTACAAAGGATGGGGCAGTCCCTGTGGTCCCTTCCTCTGTCAACATCCTGGTGCCCCTCCCACCTGGGGATACATTGGGATTAGCATAGTTGCGGGGAGGGGGTGCAGCTGACAGAGTGCAGTGAGGCCTGATGGGTAGGGCACTGAATTGGGATTCGGGATTTGTTAGTTTTGTTTCTAACTCTGCCACTGGCCTGCTAGCTCTCCTTGAGCATGTCTTATTCCTGATCCAGGCCTGTTTCCCCATATGCAAAATAAGGGTAATGATATAACTCTTCTTCTTGAAGCATTTTGAGATCCATGAATGGAAAAAAGCCAGAGAAGTTAGGCAGAACTGCCACTATTAATAGCAAACTGGTCAGTGACTCAGGACCTGTAACTGATGTCCTTCCTAGTATCTGTGCCCTAATCTAGTCTGGTGGAAGTGGTCTCTGGGTGTGTATATTTGTGTGGCCCTGTCCCAAATCATTCTGCAGTTGTGTGTACATTTTTTGAAGAGCTTTTCAGAAAAGCTCCCTTTGATGGCATGTCCCAGATACCCAAATACTTCTCACCTGTGACAGCAAAATGGTGTAAATCCTGTGGGTCTGGGGACATATTTGCTTTCAGTTCTGTGTCTCTTCGGTGTGCCTGCCAGTGGAGAGTCTATGTCTGATACCCTCCTGGGGCAGCAGGACACTCCATTATCCAGAGTGATGAGAGAGGCAATCAGAGTTAATAGCCCAGAATCTAGATTGCTCTCATATTCCACAAAGTGGGCTTTCCAAGTTTGACCTGGTATTTTTTTTTACCCTTTTTACCCTCTGTTCTGGGTGAGCAGCTCTACCATATAGAAGACATACTTTTCACACTTGCTGCTCTCATTCAAAATAGAGGTTAAAAGGAGAAGCAGGTGAAACCTCATCTGTCTGTTCCAGTGGAAATTCTGACATTGCAAACATGCTTTCATTCTGCATGCAAACCCAATATGTTGAAAACAAGTATGTTGACATTTCCCAACAAAACAGGTTTTTTCAAGTCAGTCAATACATTTCATTCCCGCTTCAGCTTTATATTTTACATTGTTGTCTACAATACAATGTAAAATAAAATTTGACTGAAGAAGTCACTTATAATAAAAGTGGCCAAAGCCCAGAAATGTTGTTTTATGGGATGTTATGTAATTTTGAAGTTCATTTTCCTTTCAAAGCAAAATGAGAAAAAAAATCTCAGATTAAAATATTGGCAATCAAAACTTCAAAAGAAACAGGTTTTGAAAAATATGTGTTTCCAAATTATATAAAACAAAATTTAAAAATTCTGAACTGAAATTGTGAAATTTTCCAAAACAAGGACACTACTAATTAAAAATGTTTCATTTTAGATCTGTTGAAATCAGTACAATGTAATGAAAACTCAGATTCATCTAAAGAGCATTTAAACCTGGCGTGATGAATGTTTCCATTTTCCAAATGAAAAAGCAAATCGCTCTGTTCCAGTCAGTTTGAATGCTTCATATAATTTTTTTTTTCCTAAACAAAATGTTCTAATTAACATGTCACTTTGGAAATGTTTGACTCAGATGAAATGGCATTTTCTCAAGGAAAAGTATTCCTTTGGATAATTTCCAAATAGATCCATATATGCTACAGACTACAGGTTACCATGAAGGCCATGGTCTAAGATGGAGACTGCAGTACAAAATAGCATTTCTCTTTGACACAGGCATGTCCCACGCTGTGGCAGAATATTCTGATTAACAGCCAAGCGGTCCCTGCCTCAACAGCCTCCACTCTAGGACAAGAGACAGGGCCTTAGCCAGGCAGAGGGCAGAGCATAGAAACAGCGGAGCTGTGCTGGTCAGTGGGCTGAATCTCAGGCTCAGCCATTGCTTCCTGAGGTCATGACAAAGGAGAGCTTTAAATAGAGCTTTGAAGAAAGATGCTAAAGTAGAGCTGGGATGTTTGTGAAGAGCATGAGGGACAGCATGGGTTATGGGGGAAAAGAGCTTTTTTTACAAATGTAAGCAGCAAGTCATGAAGGCTACATCACTGGACATTTGGGACAAAAGTTGATATCCCTATGGCACAGAGTACTGGGAGATTGGCCATGAAGGGACCTGACAAGTGGTTTAGGATCTTGGAACCTGTCAATTTTTCAAGTTTCTAAGCAGAAAGCCAGGTGGGCACTGTACCTGACACCCCCGGCTAACGTCTCCACACATCAGGTGAACATTTGCTCTCTGGGACTGTCCCTCTCTATCTCCTGTGGTATAGGGATGGTTGTCCCTATTGTATCACCAAAGGAAAGTCAGGACACAGGAGGATATTTTTTTCAAAGTGATTTTCTCCTTTCCAAAGGAACTGATGCATTGAGGTACTTACATCTACCTGAAAATCAAAGGGTCTTTTGCTCTTAAGGGGCACATCTACATTTGCACTTTAATGCACAGTAGCCTATTTTACTGCATATTAAAGCGTCATGTCAAAACCCATACTAATACACTAATGCACAGTAAAAATAGGCTACTGCGCACTAAGCATCACTAAAAAAGCATGCAGTTTTGATACAGCGCATTAGGACAGCTTAATAAGCATTTATTTAGTACCTCCTATTAGAGGGCATTTGTACACATGTATGCACTGCAGCACTGGGCACTTTTAAAAGCGCCTGGCGCTGCAGCACATTCATTTATATAAACGGCAAAATGCACATCAGTGCTGAGAAAATGGCGGTGGTGCACTTTTGAATTAAGACATTGAAGGTGTTTTAGTTCAAAAGCACATCACTGCCATTTTCTCAGCACTGACATGCATTTCATCATTTATACAAATGTATGCAATGCAGCACCGGGCTCATCAGTTTGCGTGCTCCACAGACTTGATTAATCAAGTCTGCTCCAACGCACTGGATTTTCAGCATGTTGGAGCAGACAAATGTATGTGTATAAATGCCCTCTGGTACTAAATTTAACGCACAGTAGCAAAAGCGCATTAATGAATGTGTAGACATGCCCAGGGACTTGAAACACTTTGTAAAGCAGGTCCTAAACCCTTGCTGAACTCAGTGGGAGAGGCTCCTAAATACCATTGTAGATTTAGTCCCTAGTGTATTTTTGGCAGGATTGCAAATGTACCTGGGGTCAAGCAAGCTGTCTGAGCTCACAGGGTGACTCATTTGGAGAAAGACAGGAGAGCTTTGTCCCCAGTACTGACCCAGCCTTGTGTGGCCCTTTTGAGGGTAGAATAGGATCAGAACCCCTACTGACATTGTGCTTCCTGGCCACATGCAGGTACAATACCTGTGCTCCATGTCTATAGCAGGTGCAAGAGGAGGAGAAAGCAGTGCCACCCCCAACTTCTGCAGAGGCTACAGAAGGGAAGCAGACTGACAAGATGGTTGAAGTAGATGGTGAAGAGACCTCTGCTAAGGACTCATTCAAAGTTGTCCAGACACCAGTGAGTGAAATAGATGAGACTGCTACACTGCCAGCCCAGCTGGATAGATCTCACAGTGTCCAGATGGAGGGCTACCTGGGACGCAAGCACGACCTGGAGGCTCCTAATAAGAAGGCTTCAAACAGGTGAAGTACCTGTCTGCAGGGGGACGGGTGCCCTCTCCACATGCTATCGTTTCCCTAGCTTGACTCCCCAGTAGGGGTCTGGTTACTCCCTCCCTGAGGGGCATTGGCACCTCATCAGCAAGGGGAGGGCCTGATCTTCACTTGTATCACAGAGCAGCTGGGCTGCTGGTGAAAGGGCATGCTGCAGCAGCCCCAGATCTGCTGCGTGGGGAGTGATACCTGCAGGAGGCCTCTCAGATGAGTCCAGAGACAGCATGAAGGTAAGCACTATGGCTAGGGGCTGCACAGCCTCCCAATCCCTCCCTGTCCCCTTTCAGGAGCACACATCACCTTGGGCCACTGACTCACATAACTTAGAAGGGTCCAGCCCTGTCATCCAAACATAGCATAGGACTGGGGGAGTATCTTCCTGTGGTAGCAAGTCCAGGCTCTGCAAGTGATTCAAACAAGCTTCTGTCTTGATTTGCCCTCATCGCTCCCTAGGGAGAGGCTCACTGATCTGATCATCAGAAGCTGCTTGGGTTTTCCAGTGTAAATGTATTCCTGGCCAGATTGTAGCCATGTGGCCTTGTACCAGCAGTCTCTTTTAGCTTCAACAGCCCTTGGCTCTTGTCCTTGTTTGCCTCCCTGCTGTACAGTTCCCTGACTCTTAGCCCAGACTCCTGTTCCACTGATCACCCTAGCAGCCCTTCTTTGCACCTACTCCCACTCAAAAAACCCTCTTTCTGGAACACACTGACCAGATTGGCACACATAAGTACAGTAGTTACTTTCTGGACTTGTGGTACCATTCCTGATTTGACTGAGTTAACTTGAATCTTGGGGGAAACGTCCTACTTGTTCAAACAGTAGGACAGCAGAGCCAGCTGCTGAGGGACACCGTGGAACTGTTATTGGACGGGCATCTGTCTGGGTTTGTTAGGAATGGTGAATCCAGTATCTGTGTAGGAGATTGGGTTAGACAGCCCTTGAGGATCTTCCCCAAGATGAGATGTCCATCTGCTTGGGTGTAGTGTCACCCTATTGCATATCCTATGTTCTGTGGCTTGGGAGAAAGCATCTTCATCTCTTTCAAGGAGGTGTACACAGCTTTCCTGTTCCCCCTTCCTCTCACCCTCTGCTAAAGGCACATCCCATTTTCCCAGTAGCATAACTAGCAGTGGGCAACCAGGCCACAAGCCCTGGGTGCTGAGTTACAGAGGTGGCAGTGGTGGTAGCTGGACCAGCACTTAGGAGGGTTGTGGGGTCAGAGCAGCAGTCATGGAGTGGGTGGGTGGCAGAGCAACAGGCTAGAAGGGGTCAGTCAGGGGTTGGGGCAGCTCCCTGCCCCCCAAATTCTGTGTTTTCATGGTCCACTGGCAACAGGATTTGGCAGCACACAGACATGGTGGGAGTTGTAAGGGGTGTTAAACTCTTGGCAGCTGGCAGCACTGCACCAACAATTCCCCCTGACAGCAGCATCATCTCCCAGACTGCAAATCTTAAGAGTTATGGCTGCACTTATTCTTCTGACCTTTACTTATGTAGCTTGCTCACCAGCCCCCTCTCCTTGGTGCTCACCTGTGCAGCCTCTTGTGTCACTCCACTCTCTCATGTTTCACCTTTCAAGATCTGCACCTCATGGACAAATTAACAAAAGGGTCCTCTCTCTCCCTTTTCTCACTCTCCTACCAGCAGGTCGTGGAGCACACTGTACTGCGTGCTCAGGAACAGTGAACTCACCTTCTACAAGGATACAAAGGGCCTGACCCTGGGCGTGCCTTATCATGGAGAGGAGCCCTTCACACTGAAGAATGCCCTCTGTGAGGTGGCAGCCGATTACAAGAAAAAAAAACATGTTTTCAAGCTGAGGTAAGGCCACCATGGGCAGGAGGAGCCTTTGGGCTGAGGCCTTGGAGTGAACTTGGCCTTGGCCAGGCCATGCTCAACAGGGGTCTAACCCACTCTGATCTGGAGGTGAGGGATCCACAAGGGCCAGCAAGCTAGGGTTACTCAAGGCCACCTTAGGGGATAGTCGCTCATACACATCCTGAGTGCACTCTGTCTGGCAAGGGGTCTGCTGAAGGAGGAGCTGTTTAGTCTTGGAGAGGAGATTTTCCAGACCACCCATTCAGGAAAGAGCAAACAAGGTTGGCAAAGGGAAAGTAGGAGAGTGTTCATGATGAGGAGTGGGGGGTAAGGCCTAGTATCTGTTGGGGAGGCAGAGAGTGTTTGAGATGAGGGGCGGCTGTTACTGGTGGGGGAAGGAGGGAAAGTTTGAGGTGAGGGTCTATTATCAACAGAAGGAAAGGAAGTTTGGGGGGCTGTTTACTGGTGGGAAGAAGGAAAGGGTTTAGTGTGGAGCCTGTTAAGATCAGTGGATGAGAGAGGCAAGGATGTCAGGATAATTGCTGGGCCAGACCCTAAGTGCATCCCTGTCTCCAGGCATCTACCCAATGTGCCTGTTTGCCAGCATGGCAGTCCTGCCTGGAGCTGTTCTCTACTGCAGGCCCTGTCCTGATCTTTGCCCAGGAATGGAGGGCACACCTCCGACTTCCAAGCACTATCCCCTTTGGTCTCTTCCCCTGGCATTTTCTCACAAGCCCCAGACACCAGGCCTCCCCTTTGCACTACTAGCAACCCCACTTAGGGAAGGTGCAGTGTTGCATATACATGTTCGAGGCTTCCCTTAGACAGGGGCACCCTTGGAGATACCCCATGGGCATGCACCATGGCCTCTGAAAACCCAGGCCCCTTCCAAGGCCAGGGGAGCTAAACCCAGGCTCACAGTACACTCATGAATGGGTTTGAACTGTCCCTTGACAGGGTGACATGGGGCAAGGTGAGGTTGAGTAATAGGCACCTCTGATTTTGTTGGCAGGCTCAGCAATGGCAATGAATGGCTCTTCCATGGCAAGGATGAGGTAGGTGCCCACACAGGCAGTTTTACCCTCTTTCTTTGAGGTATTTGGGCAGGGCTTTGCTCAGGTGGGACATTGAAACTGTCAGGTGTGGCCCTGCAGGGCTGACTGTGGGATCCTCCCAGCAAGAAGCAGAGCCCATGGGCTCCCAGCATGGGGGCTTCTGGAGTCATAGTTGTGTGGGGCTGCTGTGCTGTAGCACCAGGCCAGGATCATAGGTGGTGAGCTAGAAATCCCATCCCTCTACAGAAGGGTGGCCTTGTGGGTGTGGGCTCTGTTGCCTTTCCCTGGCTACTGTGACAGCCTGCTCCACATATCACATCAGAACAGCTCTAGTAGCAGGTGGCAGAAGTGCCCTACATTATACTTTGGCCTGTATGGTTCCTTCACCCTTGGGAGCTCCCTATATAAGCCCCAACATTCACTGAGCCCACCAGATCCTGCCTCCTGATAAGCCATATCACACCCAAATCCCATCTCCAGATGTACCAGATCATACAGTTGTAGCAGGCTCATTGGGCTAATAGCTACCTGCTCTCTACATCTAGTGAAAAAGAAGGGGACCAGAAGGGGAAGGGAAGGGATTACTGAATATCTGTCTCGTCTCTGTCCCCATAGGATGAGATGCATACATGGCTCCAGGGCCTCAGCACAGCAATAATTGAATCCCAAAGCATTAAAGCCAAGGCCCAGAGCCTCCCTCTGCCTTCCATCATCACCATGGACACCAGCCTGGCTAAGAAAGAGAAAGAGAAGAGATTTATCTTCTTTCCCAAAAAGAAGTAGCCCCAGGGTGGCTCAGTGCAGCCTGCTCTGTTGCCAAATATACAGCAAGCCTAGCACAGAACAGTACATGCAGGTGTGTCAGCGGGTGCTCTGGGCCCAGCCAGCTGCCTCTCCGCAGACACACACTCCACGCTGGAGTCCCTCTTGCTCACATGTGCTGAACACTACCCCCCTCTGCTTATCCACACACCCATGTGCCCCTCTCTGATCCCATGCACTTCAAGGGAGAGAGCAGCAGATGCAGCCTAATGGCCAGCATTGGCCAGAGCAGGTGCTTTTGGGTCTGCTGGTATGGAGAGCTCAGCCTGGTGAAGCCTATCTTTTGGACTACCTGTAGCACTCTGGATCTGCCCATAGCTCCTGGAAGAAGCACTGTCTCAGCAGGCACAGATAGTGTGGCCACCAGCAGCTCACTGCTGGGCAAGGCTGGAAACATGGAGAATTCAAGCAGCAAGGGTCTGCAAGAACATTTTCAGGGTTTTGCCTTCTTCTGTGGTTTGGGGGCAGTCTTCTCACAGGTGGAAATCTTTCTCTGGATCTTTTTTTTTTTTTTGGTGGGGGGAGGTTGGCTGGCTCTGGTAACCTGCTCTTCTAGCAATAATCAAAAAGCTGTCCAGGACATCCTAGCTGTCAGTGGGAGCAGGGCTCAGGGCCTGCCCCCATGCCTCTGTGGGCCAGAGAAGTTCCAGTGGTCTAGCCTGTTTCAGCTGTGGCCTCTAGGGGGTGACTGACACTCGCCTGACATCCTTCCAGCAGGCAGGCCATATGCATACATCCAGGTATCACTACTTCAGGTGTCCACGGCTAAAGTGGGTAGCCATTTATACTGGGAATCTAGTGTTAGCCTTTGCCATCCCCATTGGTCAATGATAAAGGCATTGCTTATGATGTGTTATATGTGCTGGTTGTTTCATGCAGACTCAGCTGACCTAATAAGTTTTACTGCGAATACCAGCTCTAGTTATTCATCTGCCTCATAGAGAGGGCAGGTAGCTGTTAGTCCAATGAGTCCGCTACAAGCATGGGGGACTATAATATGTCTAAGTTGGTGTGTTTCATACACAAGCACTGACCACATTATAGTGCACAAGGCTCCTTCCAGCCAGTCTGTACACATTGGAAAAGCAGAACAGTAAAATAAGGCTAGGGGACAGAACAGATTTTGCTCTAAATTGGGAGTGGGGAGAATCATTTACAGTCCATGTGTGTCTGTGTGTGTGTCTGGGAGTGTGTGTCACCCCACAATTCTTAAGTGTTAGAATCACTGCATTTTATTGAATAAGGCCTTGTCTGGGATCACTCTGTTCTCATCCTGTCTTCTGTTTCATGCTGCCTCCCTCTGTGGGCTGCATCAGTGTCTTTCAGGCCTCTTGCTAATCCTCATCTTTCTAGCAGAGCCCAAGATAGTGTGGAGGGAGCTGCTGCCTCGTGCCTAGGATGAGCTCCAGAGGGGGCTCTTGGTTCTAATATGCTAAGAATAAGCAACTCCCTGGGGATGGGGGGGACAGCACCCCTTGGCTTGGACACCAGGGAGGCAATAACCCCACATGGATCTGGGCCCCCAAACAAATGATCAAGCTCCAGAGTGCCTGTGTGTTGAACAGGGGCCAGTGATGGCAGAGGGAAGGCTGGAGTCACGAGTCCTGCCTCCCATCCTCTGGGACAGGCAGAACTCCAGGACTGTAAACTTCTATCTTGCATTTAGTGGAGTGCAGCTTACAGTGGCTTCAGTAATCAGCAGCAAACCCAGATCTCAGGACCAGTAGGGTGCAGGCTGTTGAGCTTAGGCATCACTGGCTATGGGGAGGAGGGTTGGGGAACAGCAGCCCTGCAGAAATCCTCCTGCTGCAGCCACTAGCTTTAGACTTCTTCCAAAGGCCACTCCAGGATTCCCAAAGAGATGTAAGAAAAGGAGGAGCCTGAGGCCAGCATCCTTGCTTTGTGCTTGTCCACCTGCCTGGAGGAAGTGCCAAGCTTGCTTTCCATAGCAGCCTTCAGCCAAGCAGACCTTCCAGAAGTCACTTAGGCTCCCTGTAGGCTAAGACTCAGCCAGCTGCCATGCTCTGTTTTGCATGCTCATTTGCCATGGCAGTAGGTGTCAACCATGCCCAGATGGCACCTCAGACCAGAGTACCCCCAACTCGTCCCCTGGATCTGACCCAAAGCTCATGTCCCCAGGACTGGGACATACTCTACCCAGCACTTCTCAACCCATGGGTCATGACCCATAAGTGGGTTGCAAGAATATATGAAAGGTTCACAAACTTTAAAAATGGATTTTCTCGTAAAGGAGAAAAATGTGGGAAACCATGGCTTTTCCTTTGCAGGCTGGCAGAGTTCCAGCCTGTTGGGGGTTACTTGGCATCCCCCTGCCCCATACCTCCTCCTCGCCCCATACAATGGGGATCTGAGGCTGGGGAGTGGGGCAGCGGGTCAGGACTGGCCATTGATGTTTACAAATGGATCCTGATACAAAAAGGGTTGAGAACCACTGCTCTATCCAACCCAGAGATGCAGTTGTGTCCCCAGAAGACCACCTATGCTTGGAGCTCTCAGCCTCAACATCAGTGGTACCTTTCCCTAGCAGGGGCTGTCTGAGGTGGCCTGACAGTGGTACCAGCTATTGCTATCCATAGTAAGAGAGCTGTCCTGCACAAAATACAGCCTAGCTAGCCATGCAAGGGCATGAACTTCCATTCACACCCAGGCCCAATGGAGACAAACTGCAGCCTAGACTTGCTGGCCCCTAATACAGCCTGCAGGTTGCAATCAGCAGGTTTCACAACAATGAAGCCTAATGTGTAGAGAGATGGGAGCAAGGCTGACTTCATAGCAGCTTGACCAACAGAATTCAGACCCCCAGAGGAAATGCCATTTCCAGGGTTATTTATAGCTGTTTCCTCCCCTCACATTTACTCTCTGCCCCTGTAGGATGAATGAAAGAGAAACTGATTCTTTACCCCTCTGTACCAGCACATGCTTTCTCAGACAGTATGGGGATCCTCAGAGCGTTTAAAGATGCAAAAATAAAACTGGTTCCCATTGGATCTTTCTGGATCTCCTGTAACCCAGTGTGTTTATCCAAATTTCCCACGCCACTGTTGTATTTTGTAAGCCTTAAACAGTTGAGCTGTACCACAGTCTGACACCTGCAAGAACCATAGGGCTTTCATGAGATAGAAATCAGGACATGGAGCAAGAGAGAGAGAGAGTGTGTGTGTGTGTGTGTGTGTGTGTGTGTGTGTGTGTGTGTGTGTGTGTGTGTGTGTGTGTGAGAGAGAGAAGACTTCTTTGAATTTGCTGAGGCACACAAATGCTACAAACTGGGTGCGTTTACACATTCATTACTGCCCAGTAGTTACTGCAAATTTAATTTCTTACTTGGATAATCAAGTACTAAATAAATGTACACTAAGTAGAGTTACTGCGCAGCAGGACTGGCGAATGCCTTTTTAGTGATGCTACTATGCAGTAGCCTAATAATACTGCACAGTAGCATATTAGCATGGTTTGTGCTGTTTTGCGCTACTGCTCAGTGTTATTAGCAAGGAGCCTGGTTTTCTCTGATTAAATAAATCCCCAATTTTTAGATTTAAAAAAGTAACCCCAAATCCACATTTTTCCATGATTAAAATGAAACACCACTATATATATATATAATATATATTATAGTTTTTTAAATCCAAAATTTGGGGATTTTTTTATTAGAGAAAACCAGGATCCCTGGTTATTAGGCTACTGCACATTAAGCATCTTGTGTAGACGTGCCCACTGTTTCCAGGGACTGACACTGCAATGCTAGATTGACACCCGGACCGCCTCCCACCATGCATTTGGCAGCTCTACTGAGCATGGCTGCCTGTGGCATGGGGCAGCCTGAATTCTACGCCCATCCTACACCCAAGGAAACCACTGGGTTTCCCTACCCCTTCGGGGTACTTCCCCTCCATCCATCCTGCCTGCTGTCAGCACAGCTTCTGAATATAGTTCTCCCCCTCTCTTTCTCTGTGCTCTGATGCTGCCTGGGAGTGTTACATTTGTCAGTCATCCATGTTTTCATCCACCCATGAACAAGGCCATTTCCAATGGCTTCCAGCACCATCACAGCTGTTATTGTCCTACTCCTTGAGAAAAATGAAGTCCATCTCAGCGAGATCTCTGCCCCACTGGCTGCTCCCCCAGCACACACAGCACTCCCAGGCAGGCCCCTCACAGTACTGCTCAGCAGTTGGAGGAGGAGCACCCGGGCACAGCACCCAAGCAGCTCCTACCAGGTGTGTGGGGTCACTGTTGAGGCCCATGTGGCTAGTTCCTGACAGCTGGGCCCTGTGGTGAGCCTGCTTGGACATATTTCCACAGTGCATAGAATGAGCTGAATCTCCAGAGAGAGCTTTGGAAGCAGTTGATTCATGTTTTCTTTCCTTTTTTTTCTAATAAAGAAGCAAACCAAAATGCTGTATAGGTTCAATGTTTGGCTTTGGTTTTAAACAGCAGGTTTCATGCCAGGATCAAGCAATGGTCCCAAGCAGCTGGGTGACAAGACAGTGCCCTGTGGAGTTCTGCACAAGACTGGGGAAGAGCTGCCAGTGGCCAGTATGCTTCTGGGCAGTCTTCAGCGAACACTTTTGTGAAGTGATAGGCATGCTGTGATGTCATAGGAGGAAGGCTATGAGGTGCAGCCAAAGGAGGGATGGATGGGGACCAAATTAGACAAGGAAACTAAGGCACAAAGTTTTGCAAAAGCTGCTAGGAGTCGAAGGGCAGTGCCTTTCATGAGGGCCTTAGGAGCAAATGTCCCATTTTTTTAAAAGCATGGAGCCACCTGGGAGTTCAAGTCCATGGAAGTCAATGGATGGCAGTTTTGAATGTCACTCAGTGATAGGATTGTAAAGCTATCAAGGGGATTAAATGAGACAGAGACATGCCATAATACCACTGTAAATCCAGAACATGACACCCAGCAAGAAAAAGCAACTCCCATAGAGTCACATGGAAGGGTAGAAACAGACAGTGCTATGCCAAGAGTTTTTCATGGGCCCTACACAAAACAAATCCCCAGATCCCTCTGGAATTTACTGCAGCTCCCAAAACCCCAGCATGATGGAGTTCACCCTTTCCAGGCTCTGCAGGCAACGCCAGCTGTCTGGGACAGACTCCTTAATTACCACCATCTGCAGCATTGTGGGACCAGAGGGTAGAGGCATATGCCTAGAATTTGGGCCATTAGGGTGCCATTCTCTGCTCCACCACAGACTTCCTGTGTAACCTGGGGCAAGTCACATAGGACCAGCTCCAACAAAGGATCCCAAAAGAACTCCTGCTAGTCTGGTAAAAAAACTCGCTTGAGACTTCCATGCTGGACACTGTAGCTTTGCAAATCTGTGCGCGACTGCCTGGCCCATCTCCACAGCTACAGACTTGGTCAAGATGCAGGCTGCTCTGCTGAGGTGCCCGGTGGGGCTTAATCCAGACAGCATGTTCAGAACACAGCGCACACAGCCGAGGAGGCAGCACTCATGGTTGCCTGCTTTCACATATGAGCCAGTGGTAGCACTGACCCCCTATTTATATCGGGACCAAAAATCTGGGGTTAGGAAAGGGCATGCCTTTTCACAATCACATGTCCCACCTCCAGAAGAAAGCACTTTCCACCTGGCTGCAGAATAAGCTAGGAGCATCTTGCCACCCCGCACCTGCATTGAGGCTGGTCCAATGGGCAGGACCAGTTTCAAGATCCATTGGGTCAGAAAGGGGTCTGTCTCTTTAACCTCACAATTAAGATATCTGGCAACACTGGGGTTAACAATAGGGGTGCCCTGGGGTCCTCCCCCTGGTCCAGGGCCTGCCCCTGTATTTTGCAGTCACAAAATACACAAGCAGATCTGGGATCTGGGCCCAGACTTCAGCAACTTGGAGGTGGTGCAACTATTCCTGTACATGGGGGAGGAGTGTACTTCCAGCGGGGGTGTGGTACTCTTCTATGAAAGGGACCCAGCTGCAAGGGTGTGCCCGGTGGGGAAGCACCCTGCCATGGGATTCTGCCCTGATGGGCATTTGGCAGACACCAAGCAAGTGCAGCCCAGGTATGCTGTCCCTCCTACTTCCCCTGCCCCCAGTCTATGTACAACTGCCAAGCCACAGCATCTGGTTCACCCTGGCCCGTTCCCCTTTGGCTCCATGAATGCACTGGGACATTTCTGTTGGTGAGACAGCTGGGAATCCCCGCAGGCTGAGCCAGGCCTCAGGTGACCCAATTCCTGGCAAGTGCTTCAATCACCGGTCCGTGAGAGACAAGAGTTTCCCTTCCAGCTGTGTTTCAAGAGCAGGGAGTTCTACTCCAGTATTTCACAGGACAAACAAGGCAAGGGGTCTGGGTGCTGGGTCCCACAACACACGAGGTACCTGCCTGCAGCCCCAGGGCAGGACACACTGCGGTGCTCTGACTGACTATCTCATTTGCTTGGGGAGTCATCAAATGCCCCAGCTCAGAGCACTCCTCCCATGACTGGGTTCCATCCCAATGGCACATGAACCCCCAACAGGAGGCCCCATGAATAGTGGGAGGTGCTGCAAGTCTTGGCTCCTCTCTTGCACGTGTCCCATGTCCTTCAAGACACTTTCTGCTCTATGCCTCAGCATTTACCTCTACTGGCTTATGCTCCTCTGGACAAGGCAGAACATCCCCTCATCCTTTGTGCCTGCCAATGACTAATCCGGTAGGCACTGTGAGTTTGGGGTGTGCAGGGTGCCTGCAGGGAGTGTACTATATAGTGCAATGGGACAAGGGCACTGCCTGCTGCTAGAACAGCAGCAGGACTTGCCCTCAGTGCACTGGGCTAGCAGTGCATGGCCATGCTTGCTGGGCGTGCCCATACACCCAGCTTTGTGGGCAGGGGGGCAGCACACTTGGCAAGCAAAAATAAGAACATGCAGTGTGTTCTTACTAGGTCCTGGACAGAGCTACAGGGATGTAGGGTGGCACCTGCTTTGCCAAGTCCCACAGTGTGGATCTGGAACAGCCCAGGTAATCACTACCAGGGGTGATGGAGACTGCAGACTGTGCCCGTATCTGTGGAGTTTCATCATGACCATGGAGGTCCCAGACCCACAGGCTGCATCCTCAGAGGGAGGGGGCAGGGCATGGGCAGATCTAGAATTTTGAAAAGTGGGGTACAGGTGGTGTGATGCATCATCACATACAAAAGGATGCATCTTTTTATCCAGATAAAAATAAACTAGAAGCATTGATAATATGCTAGGGGCTTAAGGCTATGCGATTCAGGTTCAGATTGAAGCACAAATAAATATAACTTCTTTGGGATGTGTGCAAAACAATCTGCAGGACTGTGAAATTGGAGCTTCATTGCCAGGAGCAGCTAACAGACAGGACAACAGAATTGCAGAACAAAGGATAGCTTGATTGGTGGAACATCAAGACTGTTTGAAAGGAGAGGATCATTAACACCTGTGGAATGAAGAGTTTAGAAAGGATCTGGTAGATTATGAGCCATGAAGTCAAGTGACTTGCTTAGCTATGCCTGACTAGAAATTATGTAGCCACTGCCAAGCAGTTGGTTTTAAACTTTAGGTGGACCAGGAATCAAAGTGGGGTACAAGTATACCAGGGCTCCCCACACCCCTCCCCAGATCTGCCCCTGGAGGGGGTGGGTGGGAGCTGGACTACTCCTTCCACACTTGCACAAGGTCCCAGGCTTCTGCCCTCACTGTGTCCCAGGCAAAAGGAGGGGACAGGCATGTGGGCAAGTGATTGGATCTAGAGCAGTGGTTTTCACTTGCCACACTTTTAGTTTTCAATGTGTTATGTGGGCTGCACTCACACATCTTACTTACTGTGTATCTGTTTATAAGGGTATAGGTTGCTGTCATGCTGGCCTAAGGCAAGGTTCTTTGGGTAAATCTGATATCTTTTATTAAACCAACTCAAATAGTTGGAAAGATTTTTTTTTTACAAGCTTTTGGGTATATTCCTCTTCCCCCAACCTGTCTCTTACCCATTAACTACCTCAATTTACATTTTCACTGACTGGCTTTCTCGCATGCCTATTGGCTTCTGTCTTCTTTACTATTCCATCCAGGAAGAGCACAGACCAACTGCAGATGCTTCCTCAGCCTGATGAAGGGTATTTGTACCCAAAAGCTTGCAAGGAAGAACTTTTCCAACTATTTGAGTTGGTCTAATAAAAGATACCGGATTTACCTGAAGACCCTTGTCTATTTAACAGGATGTCACGTGGGCTGCAGCAGTGTGCTGACTGGTTCATATGCGGCTTGCGGGTTGAGAACCACTACTCTAGAGGGTCATGTGTTTTCTTTAGGGTCTGGGTGGCCTTCTGGAGTGCTAACTAGTGCTCTTCACTAGAGCTTTTGGGGGCTTTGTAGTATCTGTGCAGTGACATGGAAAGCTGTATGTGTTAGTTTGGGGTGGGGTATGACTGTACGGACAGATGCTGGGGGTAAGTGGCAGGTATTATACAGATAGGAGGTAGGCAGGGCTAAGTTTTTGTTCTCTGGGTTTGTCCCCCAAGCTTCAATAGGCCACTCACCCCCCTGAAGACACATGTGGTTAAGTGCAGGTGGGGTTCAGGGCCAGCATCCCCAGAAGCCAGTGCATCCTCTACACCCAGTAGGTCCTTGGCAGCTAGGACATCTGAACTGCCGGAGTCCTGCTAAGGCACTTTTCACCCTGCCCATTTAGCAGTAACCCCTTAGGATGGGGGTTAGCAGTGAGAGACCACCCTGAATGTGCAGGGCTGCCAGCCATCTGCCTGCCCCCATGCTCCCAGGGAACAGCTGGTGTTGGGAAGAGCTCTCCCCCCACCACAGAGCTCATTCTCTTGGACTCAGCTACCTCTACCCCAGCAGTCTGGCATTTGGAGCAGCAGGATGGGGCAGTGTCCAGTGAGGGCTGTGTACGTTTGAGCACCATGCTTCATGGGAGAGGTCATGAAAGCCATGCTGCAGCATGGAGTAAAGGTCATTCAGTTCCAACTTACTTCTTAGGGTGGGGTTAGAGGGCTGCTCCCGGTGCGAGCCACGGCAGCTCTCTTTTGCTAGTGAGAGGGACAGCTCATCCTTTGGGTCCAGCTGAGCTGCCAAAACTGACAGGTGAGGCACCAGCACTAGTGGGGCTTAGTTACAGGAAGGGGAAGCAGGTGGCTCACCTTGGAAGGAAAGGGCCCTCTCTGCCCCACAGTCTCCTGCACTGAGGTAGGAAGGGGCAAGTGTTTGGGATGGGGAGTCAGGCCAGGGGATGTGCACAAGGGCATCTTAGAGCCCAAAATGTTCATGCTCATTGTCTCTCTCTCTCCCCCACCTCCCACCCAGGAAGGATTCAGAGGAACAGCTGATAAACTGGCACAGGGGCAGGGGACATGAGGCAGGTGATAGGCAAGACTGTGCCCACAGGAGGACAAGGAGGTGATGGATAGACACAGACTGTGATGCATTGTGCCTCCAGTGAAACAGGCTGGCATGAATAGCCCCTTCCTCTCTCAGCCAATTATTGGCACTGGCGCCAGGCACAGAAGAGCTCAGGGGACATGACCAGCTTCGGATGTGCCCAACCCAGGGTGGTTGCTGCTGGTAATATCCCTTCTGGTCACCTACTTTCAAACTAATTCCAGGCCCAGAGATGAAACGGGCAATGAATGCCCCATAAAACCCTTCCAGGGCAGGCAAATCTAGACCACTCTGCACAGTGGAGGTACCACCCAGCCCTATTACTGAGGGGACAGGTGGCAAGTACAGGCCCTGTCTCCTGAAAAACACCAGAAGAGCTGAGTCAAGCCCCATACAGGCAGCATGGCCCCAAGTTCTTCACTTGCAGCTGAGACTACTCCTATCCTGTGTCCACTACCAACCTGGGCTCCCACCCTTGTTCTGTCTGCCAAGCTGCTGGACCCTGCACCTAACCCCAGCCTCAGTGCTCAAGCTGGTGCTACTAGGGAACTTTGCCAGAGTACATCACCTCCTGCCCAGGCCCAGCCCTGCTGTGTCACACAGCTCCCCACTCCCCAACCATGACACAGAGGGAGCGGGCATGGCTTGGGGCACTGAGGACCTTAGTAGGTTATCGGGGCTTTCCCCAGTCCTGAGGAAGGGGACAGCTCTGCCCTAAAAGTCTTTATGTTTAAGCTAGATAGGAGAGACTCAGTGGCTTGCCAAAGACCTGGGAGTCATAGGATAGGCCAGTACTCAGGCACGTAGAGTACCCTGGTATGGCTACCCACCTTACCAGAGGTGGGGAGAGGGTGTGGTGAGCACTGACCCAGCCTAGCAGAGTGTTGCCCACCCCTGCCCTAGGCTCTTCATTGCTATTTTCTCCCTGTCCAGCCATGTATTAACTCTTTGAAGCCTGAGGCCACGTGGTCTGGCCCATGATCTATAAAAAAAAATGGTCCCCATTCCACTACCCACATTCCTTGCCAGGGTCTTGCCATGGTACCCACCCTACCCCCCTGCTGCACCACTCCACTGCCATGGGGGCTGGCTCAGGTGAAGTGGCACAGGAGTCCTGGTGTCCCCAGTAAGGGAACAATTCTGACCAAACTCATTCTTGGACCCAAAACTGCCCCAAGTGGGCAGAGGCTCCTGCTCCTTTCAGTCCCCCCCTCTGCCTGCTCTGGCTCAAGCAGCTGGGATTTACCCACCTTTTCCACAGTGCCTCACTCAAGCCAGAAAAGCCTTAGTTTGGGGCTGATGTGGGTGTTGGAACTCCAAAGCAGATGCCCTTACCTTCAGGCCCAGCCAGCAAGGACCAGGCTGTCCCTGCAAAAGCAAAGCCTAGTGCCTGGCCAGTATGCTCCATGGTCAGGGCAGACAGGCAGAGGCCTACAGTCACATGCAGTAACCTTGACTGTTCATGGTGTACATTAATACCATGTATCTGTGTCCAAGAAGGCAGTTTTCCTGAACTGCCTCACAGGAGAACTGCTCTTCTGGTGTGGTTCAGTATCTGCCAAGGTGCAGCAGTTTATGGAAATGAGAGTCTTCTTCCTTGCTTGCCCCAAGGGCCTTATGGCTAAGGGCAGGCAAAACTCGGGGGCATCCGAACCCCAAGCCTCCGGGCTTGGGCCTGCAAGTAGGATGCCTGCCAAAGTTTTTGGAAACATCTGAAGCCCCAGGTGGGGTGGAGGATGTTTGCCAGTAGTAGGGCCACTTATGGTGCTGGACTCTTGAATTTGGAATTAGTTTTGGCTAATTTGGCCTTGGATACAAATTTATATATATGTAATACCTTACTATTCTCTCCTCCCCAGGGGTCTGAAAGAGGCACAAACCACAAGCTCCAGCGCTCGCTTACTCACACTGGCACAAGTAAGGAGAATCTGCCTCCCTTTCCCCCCAACCAAATTCATGTAGTGGGGTAAGAGAGAGCCTGCGCAGGGCAGCTCTCCCCACATGACCCATACTAGTGTAGCAGGGCTCTATTCTGGCACCCTGGGTTCAACTCCCTTTGGATGATGCTGGGCCATAGACCCAAAGGCTCAAGCAGCTGATGCCTGGATGAGTCCAGCCTGGCTTCCTCCTGCTGTGTGGTGCAGTAAAAGCTTCACTAAGCTCTTGTTGTCCCCAGTACACATATGAGCTGCAATGGCACAGCAGCACCTACACCTGGCACTAAGCTTGTCCCACTGAAAGCCGTGACCTATGCAGGCCTAGCAGTCACTGCCTTTGCTAGCTCCAACAAGCCTGTGAGCAGTGGGGTCTCAGCTGAGTGGAGCTCCAGCACTGCTACGTCAGCACCAAGTGTTGTACATGTGTAAGAGGCAGGGCCTGCCTGAAACAGATGAGAGAGGAGGTGGGCAAAAGAGGCAGGGACTTTGTCCAAGGTCACTCAGCAGGTCAGTGGCAGAATGAGGAGTAGATGTTCTGTTTGTCTCTAGTGCTCTATGTATTAGACAACACTGCTCCCTTCCCATTCCTCCAGCACAAAACCCCAGAAATTTCCCCTCCCAAGGAAGAGGCGGGAGGCATATTCTCCGACAGCAACTGTTATTGCACAGAAGTTTGTGCACACCTGCCTTCTAGTATATACAGGCCTCCTGCAGGCTGGGTGGCAGTCAGGCTACTGTTGCCAAATGCTGTACTCCCAGTAGGCACAGAGGGCTGGCCTTGCTCCATGCTGCTTTGGATGTGCCAGTGTGCAAAACAATGCTGTGTCGACCTGAGCCACAGTCATGGCCCTCCATGCAGCCTTACCCCAGGATCTGCCCTTAAATGTAATATCTACCAGAGCCCACAAAGCCACAGGCCAGTGTGGGCTCTGCTTGCAGTGACACAGGCAAAGCCAGTACTGGCTGGAGGGAGTGGGGAAAAGAGGAAGATGTTCTTATATACAAGAGGTGCTAGTCTCCCCCAGCTCAGACATAGGCCCCATCCAGGTTCTGTCTCAAGCTCCCACTCAGCAAGTGGAGTTCAGGGTCTGGAATTTTTCCCGCAGGTTCCTCACCAGGCCCTGGTGACCAACATCTGGCTTGTCCCAGACCATGGGCCTCTGGGGCTGGCCCTCTTCATCCTCCCACTCTTGCTGGGGGCAGCCATCCAAATCCTGGTAGACCTTGCAGCGCTCCGCCACAGCCTTGAGGGAAAGCTTCTCTCGGGTGGTGGGTGAACGGATCTGCACATAGCTTTCAGCATCAGGTGGCACCTTCTCCAGCACAATCACACGTTGCTGGTTGTCCAGGCAGGTCTCTGCAGCAACATACAGTACCCCATCACTGTGTTGCCGCTGGTGCTGCCGGCTCCCAGTGCTGGGCTCCAGGCCCTGCTCAGCACTCCGGCTCCGCTCAGCTGCCAGCCACGATTTCTCCGTTGCCCGCCCGCTCCGGCCTGCCTTCCCTGAGAGGGCTCCTGTCGGCCCCTCTGCCATCTTCTCTGGTGCTGAGCGGCTCCTGTTCACTGGGGGAGGCCTACATGGGCCAAAGCCTGCCTCACTGGACTTTCCAAGGGAGTACTTGGAGCGCAGCTCTCGGACATCAGGCCAGCTGAACTTCTCAGCCAGAATGGGGCTAAGTGGACTGTGGGAGGCCAAACTGGTTGGGGAGACTGGATAGGAACTGGTGGAAGAGGGACGCCGGGGTGAGGACGAAGTGGAACGTGGGGTCAGTGGGCTCTGCTCCGGGATCACCTCCTGCTCATAGGTGAGGGATAGCGCTGGCTTCTGCTTGCCTGAGGAGAGAGACAACACAGCACTGAAGGGGTGAGTCATGGCCTGACCTCCCTCATGGGGAGACTCACCTTGAAAGGGCTCACACTGTGCCCATGGGTATGAGTGCACAGACATATACATGTGCATGAACATGTGTCAGCCACAGGGTGCAGAACTCTGGCCACAGAACTGG
The DNA here is from genome assembly GCF_000455745.1 of Alligator sinensis. Classification (NCBI taxonomy): domain Eukaryota; kingdom Metazoa; phylum Chordata; order Crocodylia; family Alligatoridae; genus Alligator; species Alligator sinensis. Next base: position 283,661 of record NW_005842877.1, read on the forward strand.
ACCTGAGCCAATTTCCAGTCAACCAAACATTTTTCTTTTCCAGTAAATGAAGCTCTGGGGCAGCTAGCTCTTTCAACTGTAACGTTACAGGTCCCCTCCCTGACACTGCATCACCCCCAGGCAAGATTCTTGGCTGTTCTGGCACATACAAGCCCTCCCCACCCAGCACATTACCCAGAGAAGCCCCAGCTTCACTGCCCCATGAAATCCCTCCCTCATAAGTACTCCAGGGAGTTCCCCTCTCAGTGCCCCAGGATCAGCCCAATGCCCCAGGCAGCATCCTCTGCTCCACGTGTCCCCCAGCCAAACACCCCAGAAGCCCTCAGTTCACCAGCCCAGACCAATCCATTGCCCAAGGGTCTCCCCCCATTCATCAACTCATGACTGCCCCCCCTCAGTACCCTGGGAACCTGTTTCCTCTTCCTCTGCCTCTGGTTGTGTGTGGTGCAGCAGGATGGGCACACTGCTCCTTGTGTCCTCTTCCAGCTCAGTGAGATGTCTCTGCAGGACTGGCTTGTGCCTCTTGATCCGCAAGCTGTACTGGCGTGCCAGCTGGTACACCCGAGTCTTGGTACGTTCGCACAGCTCAACCTCCCCAGCAGGTGAGAGCTGCAGGATGCGCGGGTGCAGCAGGGGGGGCTGGCCCAGATCACTGGTGCCCAGCTCCTGTGCCAGCCTCTTCAGGTGGCAAACCAGCCTGGGGGGCATTGCCCTCTCTGTGGGAGACTTGCTTTCAGGTGAAGGCACAGTGGACTCCTCTGTGATAGCACTCAGGTCATCGTCCTCCAGGATGAGGAGAGGCTCACGTGTGGCCAGGCCATTTTCCTGGCTCCTACTCATGGGTTGCTCAGTGCCATCTGAGGTGGGGCCAGTGGCGGTGCCAGCCCTACCCACTGCCAACTGCTCCTTCCAAGACTTGCCTTTCTGCTTATCCATCCCCTCCCAGACCTTGATCATCTCTGAGGGTGGCCTGAACTCCTCATCAGTGATGGGGGCTGGGCCACCTGCCTCAGGCTGGCCAAGGGGAGCTGCAGGGAGGCCAGAGAGCACCCAGGCAGCTGTCCTGCTGCTGGTGCCGTCAGCCATGCTGCTGCCCAGTCTCCCATGGGCAGCATTAGTAGTATCCTGGCTGGCTGCTGCCCATGGCAGGCTGTCGATGCGGAAGACAGAGTTTTTGACCAGCCCCTTGGGGATGTAGGACAGGCTCTCACGGCGTTTAATGCTGAAGCTGGCATCCTGGTGCTCGGCCTGGTCATAGTAGCTCTTGATCTTGTCCAGCAGGAGCCGGTCCTGCTTGGAAAGCATGGATTCTTTCCTGCGGCAAGAGGCTCGTTCAGGCTCCTGAAAGCTGGGTGAGGCAGTCCTGCTGCGGGCAGCACTGTGCAGCTGCTGGCCCTCTGTTGCCATCTCCAGAGGCAGGAAGCAGCTCTGGGTATCACTGCTGCTGCCACACCGTTGCCCCTTCTCACTGCCCTCAAGACTCAGCATGCTGCTGCTGCGGAGAGCCAGTCGGGGGGTGGGGATGCCTGTAGATGCCCTGCCCTCATCCAGTGCCAGGCTGCTACGCCGGGAGAAACTGCTGACAAATCTCTCAGCAATGATGCTGGCCTGGTCCAGCACAGAGGGTGGGAGGATGCTCCTTGGGGGATGCAGGGCTGTATCTTCATTATCATCCTCCTCCTCACTACTCAGGGTTTTGAGCTCCTCTGCATTCTCTGAAGTGGCAGGGTCTGAATTGTCAGGGTGCTGGTCCCTTTCCCCTTCTTTGTGCTGGGCTGGCAGAACCAGCTCTGGGGTGTGAGCCGACTCCAGGTCTGAGCAGGTCTGAGCCAGGCACTCTTCCTGAATAAGTGACACCTCCTGAGCTTCTTCATGCTCCATGTCGGTGGCAGCCTGGGGAGTAAGACAAAAAGTTGGATTGCATGCAGGGGTCAGCTGCCATCAAGCAGCACCTCCTTTGCCCTAATCTCACCCCAAGAGGAAGCTTCCACAGTGACATCCCAGGTTACAAAGAATCTAGTACACAACAGTTATGTTTGACACACGGGCTATGGAATGGCCTAACGTGACCAGTCCCCCATATGGCCTCTGTGAGCCACGAGGCTGACTCGCTGTCTGTACTCTGGACATCCCCACAGGAATGTCCAAACTTGTTCTGAATCCTCACGGATGTTTGTCTAAAACTTTTCTGCCACCTTCTCATTTACCTAAAATATCCTTTCTCCTGAAGAGAGAAAATGGGATCTGGGTTTTGAAGGCACAGGAAAGCAGGCCAGCTACAGACACAATTGGCAGCTCCCACCTACTGGCCTGGAAGAGAAGGGACTGCTGGCAATTGTTATGAGAGGCATAATGAGCCATGGCTTTTGGGTTCTCTCCTCAGCTTCGAGAGGGGGAGTGGGACTCAAAGGGGTCAAAGCAGCAGGGATTAGGGGTCAGAATGCCTGAGTTCTAGCATCAGTATTAGGAAAACGCTCCCTCCAGTAATCAGAGCAGTGGACAGTCAGGATGACAGCTTTCCCCCAACAGCTTGGCTGTAATCTCACAGGTTTATCTTACACCTCTATGCCTCAGTTTCCCTGTAAGCGTTGCAGTGGGAATCAGACAGGAAGCTGTGATGAGAAAAGTTTTTGCAGAACCAGAATGTGCTACCTCCAACTGCCAGTGGGCACAGGGAGGACCCTGGATAGTGTTTCCAGCTCTGCCATGGACTGCAGACAGGCACAGCAGGAAAGGAACATGGTGGTTTTGTTCTCTTGAATATTTGTGCTGGGAGCTCGTGGGCACAAGGATGGTATATGAAGAGCCCAGGGCAGCAGGAAAATCCCCAATCCAAGTCTGGCTCTGGGCACCTTCTGGACAACAGGCCGCTGGAATATCAGGACCCCTGGACTCTGCCCTTATTCCAAAGCCCTTTCCACCCTGTGGGTGTCTCAAAGGCCATGCTCACCACTAACAAACAGCTACGTCTGGGGCAGGTGGCAGGTCACGCGTACAGTCATGTTCCTCCAGTGGAACAGCCAAATGAGGCCATGAGGGGATTCCCGGCAGGCAGAGTGATTCTATTGCCCCAATACTGCATCCTGGCCACGATGCCAGGGCTCACCCCTTTCCTCTAGTGTAGGGGTTTCAAACATGCGACCGCGGGCCAGATCTGGTCCACAAAGTTGCCCTATTCAGCCTGCCAAACTACTGGTGGGCCACCAGAAGGGGGGTGGGAATAGCCTACCCCAGAGTCTAGGGCCTGAGGGCCCTGATGGGCATGGTAATCAGCAGCAGGAGAGCGAGCAAGGGCTGACACAGCCCCAGTTGCCATCCAGCCACTTCACCTGTCACCAGTGCCCCTGCTTCTAGAGGTTGGGCTGGGGACTGCAGGGCTGCTCTGGGTAAAACCATGACGGTCCCAGCTCCAGGGAATTGGTGCTACTTGACTGCCAGTGGTCCTGATAAAGCCTATTTTGTTTATGTGCACAGGCCACAGGGACCTTTTCCCTGCTGAGGACTGGGAGTGCCAACAGCACCCCCTCTGTGCCTGTGAGGAACAGTGCAGCCAGGGGGCAGAGGGAAGTGCAACACAGGACACACTGCCACAGGAGAACTGATGCAGCCTCCTAGCACAAGGTCTAGCCATTGCCTAAAGGGATCCCTTTCTGCCCTGAGGGCAGGTGCAAAAACAAGGCCCACTAGGCTTTGCTCACTCACCTCTGGGTCATCCAATACCTTCTCCATGCTGTGGTGCTTCTCACAGCTCCTGGGAGACTGGCTGGCAGTCCTCTTGCAACCCTTGGGTCCTGCTGGCATACAGTGTCCCTTGCCCTGAGCCAAAACAGAGGGAAGGCTTCACACAGCTGGCCAGATGGGTGTGCCCAAGCATGGGTATGACTCACCCAGCACAAAGGTGCCAGGCCCTGAACCCAAGAGACCAGGACAGCAGAGCCCCCAGGCAGCCCCTATGGCCTCTCTAGGTCAGCATCTGCAGCTGCCAACTGCTCCACATGTCCAGGCTCCAGAGGCTCTGCAGCCTGAGCCTCCAGCAGACCACTGTCTTTTTGGAGGGGCTGGGTTTTTTCTCCACACAGGGCCAGAGCTCTGAGGGAACCAGATAAGCCTCGCATCAGGACAGACAGTCCTGTGGACAGGGGCATCCCCTTGAGTTCATACCCTACATCATCCAGTTAATCCCTTCAGCCCCAACCCAGGAATCAGGTTAGGCTGGGAGGAAAATGCAAAGCACACTGGTTATTATGCAGCCACTCCACCTTGGCTACAGCAGGCAGGGAAGGGCTAGGAGCAGAGAGGGGCACAAGCTTTGCTCCAAAAGCCAACGGCCCTACAGCTGTGGTGACCAGCTTGCTCCAAAGCCAGGACCAAGGTTGGGTCTTCACCCCTAAGCACAGGAGAGTGGTCTGGGCCTGGTGAATGCTGGGGAGGGAGGGAGGGAGGTTAGAGAGTGGCAACAGGATGGCAATCCCAAGCCATGCATCAGGGCAGCATGCAGAGAGAGGCTGAAGAGAGACACTCCAAAAGAGAAAAGCAAAGTGTTGGCCTGAGAATGCCAGCAGTGCAGTGCTGCCAGGAGGCAGCTGGCCAAGTCCACTACCTGCTCCTCTCCCACTGGGCCCTCCTCCTCCTCAGGCCCCACTTCCATCTCGCTGCTGTCACTCCCTGGCAGCTCCTCCAGGGAGTTCTTCCCAACAGCCTGCTCCTCCTCCTTCCCAGAGGCCTCTTCCTCTGTCTCCTCTGCATCCCCCTCAGGCTCAGCCTGTTGCTGTACGCTGCTGGGGGGCTGCAAGGGCTCCCCAGTGTCCAGGAAGTCTCCATCACTGTCTGTATGCTGTTTGAAGTACAAACAAGCCCTTAGCTCCACCTCATCTGTGGGTTGCCAGAGTGCCTGGCAGAGCGAGGTTAGTAGCTGTGTTTGGGGTCCCAGCCCAGTGGCTCCCACTCCCCAACACCCTGTGTTGACTCCATACATCTACAACAGGTAGGGGACAGCTGGGACACAAAGCAGGGCCAGAGCACAAGCATGTGTGTGCATGTGCACAAGGACAGATGGCATGCATGTGATGGGAGCATGGCATTTGAGGGCATTGGGGCTGGGAGTGTCACAGGCTCATAGGCCAAGGTTTCAAGGAAGGAGCCTTGCAATGAGGTATGCCTGTTCCAGTGCCACCTAGAGGGAGAGGGGCCCCTTCAGACTGGCACCATAGAGACCTCCATGCCCTCCCACAGGTCCCTGTCTACTCTTGGATCTCACCTTCAGTCCTTCTGTGCATCCCCAGCACATGGAAGAGAGGAGACAAGCCATTAGCAAAAGGATTGCTGGGCACGAAAGATACCCACCACAATGAGTTCCAGGACAAAGGAGGCAAGCCCCATCCCCTCCTCCAAAGAGCCCTTTCCCACTGCCTTCTTGTCCGCTGCCCCCTCAATTGTTACCAAGGAAGGGCTGCCAGCCCTGCAGTCGCCTGGCTCCTGGAACACCTTGCTCCCTATGGATGTCAGCAGGAGCCCCTGTGGAGGGGGACAACATATTGGGTGGGCAATGGCCCCTGCCTGGGAGTGGAAATGGATTACTGGGGTCAGACAAGCTCATGGCATGTGTAGGTAGGGAAGCAAGGATGGGGGTGCATAAACATTGCTATCATCTGCTGTATGGATCATGTCAGATTTGTGCCAGCCTCCAGGAGTCAATAACCTTCAAAGGCTCCAAACCAGAGAGGGGAAAGGGAGTTTTCTGGGTAGGTCAAGGGTGCGCAGTCTCTAAGACTGGAAGAGATTGAGGGTGTCCTTGGCAGGAAGGGGGAGATGGGAGGGGTCATCTAAGCTAGTTGCTCAGTGTGTGGCCCCGAAGGGTGACTGTGCTAAGATGAAAACATGCAGGAGGCAGCACTTCCCCTTGGACCCTAGGACAGCTCTGCTGAGAGCTGAGGATGCTACGAGCAGATGCTACCTCTTCACCATTGCAGCAGCACCCCCACTTTCTGCCCGTTTCACAGCAGGGGAGGATGGGGAAGAGCACTGGCTATGGCCTCCCTGAGGGCTATGGGAACCCTAAGACCAGAGCCCATAACCTGAGCTGTGGCAGTCCAGGAAAAGGAGAGTACCCTTTCTCCACAGGCCTCTGGTGTGGGGAGTGGTGCGGAAGTCACCCTTTGGCTGGCTAGATTCTCTGGCCTAGCCTAGGTCACAACCGTCTGGCACCAGCCAGCAAATCAGCCTAGCTGAAGATCACTGAAGCATGAACCAGATGCTCTCAGGGACTGAGAGGAAGGGACACCCAACCTGTGGGGATTCCCATGGCTCCATGGCCAACAGAGATTCCCCAACCCAGCAAAGCAGAGCTGTAGCTGCTGTGTCATCCCAAGGAACCAGCACATCCCCAAAGCACCAGAGGCACCTCAGATAGATCTGATCCTTTTTGTTCCACTGAGGGGGCAGGGCAGGCAAGTGGCTTGACCTCGAAGCACTCAGCATGCCCCATATCCCCCAGTGCTAAGCATGTTGCCTGTGCTCAAGCCAGGCCTCAGAGGCTGAAGCCTTGGAACCAGGGGCTGAGTCCCACTCCACTGTGGCACTGACAGTGCCCTCACCCCCTGCTTTAACTGTGGCTAGCTAAGGTGCTCTTGGTGTTTTGAGGCACTGTGCTGAATAGTTATGCAATAGGGTTGCTTGTGAAGTTTTCAGAACAGGCTAGACAAACACAGGTCTAGGATGGTTCAGTCTGGGATGATCCTGCCCTCAGCATGGTTTTGAAGATGACCTCCTGAGGTCTCTTCCAGCCCTATTTTTCTATGATTCCTATGACTGCACAAAGGTGGGCTGGCCAACATGACAGGTGCAGCTTAGCAATGATGCCACAGGCCCAAGGGTAGGTAGGGGGAGATGGGCATCTTTACCCATCTCCCCCCACCTACCCTTATGCTGTGCTGCTGGCTCCATTGGCCTGCACAAAAGGCCAATGGAGCCAGCAGCACATGCTTGGCTCAGCTGTGTCTTAAACTATGATGGCCACACTGCAGAGCCCCAGCGGCAGCCCCCTAACTCTTCCATTTGCCTCTGTCCTCCCAGTATGTGGGGCAGGGGTCTTACTTACCTTCAGCACCGAGTTGCTTGAGAATCTGTTTGGATGGCTCTGTATGAAGAAGAAAACTGTTATCAACTGGGCTGCTGTGATCCAATCCCCAGGACCCCTGGCTGAGGACCCCACCTTCACCCTACAAAGCTCAGGAAACCAGCTTTCTCCCCAGCACACCGCCAGTCACAGACACCAGAACAGAGCCCTTGAAGCAGCATCAAACGGCACTGAGCCACAGAACATGCCCCCAGCATCAGCCTTCTGCTCCTGGTAACAAACTAACAGCTGTATCCACAGGTCAGCTCAGCCTGGGGATGTGTGTTAGCCAGACCATTCCCCACTGTGCAGCAGTGGATCAGCTTCACCCCCATGATCAACACCAAGCCCCAGACACTGCATGCAGTACTCCTGACATCCACACCCAATGATGCCCTGGGCCCCTGCTCGCACCAGACTTCCTGCGGCCAGTGCACCCGGACACCATGCAGCCCTGCGGTCCGTTGTACTGGGGGAGCTTCTCAGCACGGGAGCAGTAGTGGAAAGGTTCTAAGGATAGGACAGAGATCTATTAGAGCCTGGCATATGATTTGGCCTCCCCATGGTGCAGTGATTACGCACACCCTGTTTGCATGGCACTGGCAACAGAAGATGGAGTATGGCTTGCCTCACCATGTTTCAGGGCTGCTGACCACATCCTGAGATCCTCTTGCAACCAGGCCCCAAACCTGTCTTTCTGTCTTGGCAGCCATGGGACTGGCACCAGACTCCATGCAGTGTTCAGCACCTAGGACCCCAGGGCTTCAGAAAACCCAGAACCTAATGAGGCTCATGCTAGTGTGGAGAGGGGAGGCAGGGCTGGGACTCTATAATGGTGCCACAGGTCAGGGGCAAAAGTTTGTAGGGGTATGCAAGGATGGAGAGAAATTGGGGACCCTTCCCTGGCATCCCATGCCAAGGAAAGGCAGGAGAATTTGCTTGGTGCTCCTGGGACAGGGGACTAAATAAGACCCACAGTTAATAGAAGTTCATGAAGTGGGGAAAGGGAGTAAATGGCTAGCTTTGATTCAGGAAGGGCCTGTAAATGGAGTGGGGAATAGTTATTCCCTATGGGCCCCAGTGCCCCCAGCACAGGACTGAAGGGCACCCAAAATTGATCAATGACAAGCAGAGCTGGGCAGGTCTTTCAACTGGACGTGCGGTCATTCACCTGGCCCCAAAAAGTGCTGTGACAGAGCCTTGGACTTCACTTTGCCTGGGTACGCAGCAGGCTGAGCACATTCTGGTCAGAGGGGTTGGCTGGGGCCCTGCTGGGGGGGGTTCATTCCCTTTTCTGCCAAAATGTGCACCTTATTTCTAGCCTACAATCTTCTGGCTATGAACCCCCTCTGACAAAGCATGTGCCCACATTTCCCTCTTCAGCAAGTTGCATATACAAGATAATAGCCTTCCACTGCTATTCTTTCAGTTCAAACAACACAAGTCTGTGAGGTGAAGTGAGAGGAGCCTGACTTGCTGATGACTTATGTGAGCAGTAATGGACTTTATGACCTGTCAATTTTCTTTGAAAACCAAAAAGAAATGATACCATAAAATGTAGGTTAACATATTTTAAGGAGGCAAAGTCAAGTACAGAAACATCTGGATGAAAGTTGCCTGTGCAGCAAACTGCACTCCTTAGGGCATCTGCATTACAACATAGTCTTTGATGACATGATCACACACTGATCCCTGCCCAGGATAGATGGGGATCAAAGGATGGAAGGGGGAAGGGCACAAGGGATTAATCTGAAGCCTCCAGGCTTCCATCCAGCTGTTACTATCCACATCACTACAGCTTTCAGCTGGGGTTTCTGTGCTCTTTCTCCCTCCCCCAGCTTCCACTTCCTGCCCCACCCCAGCCTTAGAAGTTGGACAGCCCTACCTGAAGCAAATGAAGCAAGAAGTGACAGGGAGAGAAAGGACAGTGTCACAGTTAACATAGTTGAACCTCAGCCTGGAGCACTGGATTTTATTCCTGCCTCTGCCACAGAGCTCCTGTATGATGCTGGGCAAATCACTTAATCCAGATTTTCCCCATGTGATTGAAAACTGTGCACTCCTCATTTTACCCCTTGAGGTCTGAGCTGCAGAAGGGCTGAGCACCCCTACCTGCAACTGACCCCAATGGGAGCTGGGCTGTTAACGTACATAATGCTGAGTGCTTTGAATGATCAAGCACTGGACAGTATAGACTGAGCATCCAAAGTCAGTGGGCACATTTGACCACAATCTCTTTGCACCATAGCTCCTTGCTGGTGAAATGGGATAGCATGACCTCAAGCAGTGAAGTGGGAAAAATTAATTCCTGATGGGCTGGGAAGCACTCAGATGTGCCAGCAAGAAGCACAGCAGGAAACTTAGGAGCCGGGGATGAATGGTAGGAGGTAAGAGAGGCAGAGGCTATACATCACAGAACTACTGAATGTGTGCAGCACTTCAATACAGCAAGGATGGACAATGTGCGGTGTATGTTAGAGGCTATACAAAATAAGCTGAGCAGTACGGGATGGGCCTAGTGAACATCCCTTCAGGTTAAACATTCTATGCACTGAGTAGGGCAGCATGTGACTGCATAGTCAAAGACTGTCTTGTAATGCAGGCACATGATGGGCCAAACTGCACTTGCCCTGTGCCTCCACTGGCTCCAGAAAAGCCCCCCAGGCCCTTTTCTGCTGGTCCCAGCCTCCCAGCTCCACCCCTCTGCCATTTGCTCTTGCAGCATTCCAGAGAAAGCAATGGAGGCCCACAACATTCCAGACCAGGGGCTGGCTCTGTTCAGCCAAAAGGAGGTGGGGGGAACTGCTGCCCACAGAAATGTGTTGCAGGAAGCAAGCAGGCTCTGAGACAGGCATGGCCTGCATCTAGAATCTGCTAGGGCAGAGATTCCCGAACTGTGCTCCGCAGACCAAAGCTCCATTCAGGTGGTCTGCAGAAAGGTTGTGAAACAATTGAGAATATCTGTACTTGTAAGGTAAGACTACTGATATTAAAATATGAGTTGTGTGCTTTGATTTGTAGAACAAAAAAAAGTTTATTAAGTGGTCCGCCAAGACCCTCAGCAATTTTCAAGTGGTCTGCGAAAAAAAAAGTTTGAGAACCACTGTGCTAGGGGAATTCAAGGCAAGCCCAGTCATGATTTGCCACATGGTGCCCCCTGTGGTATTAATCATCAGTCATAGCCTCCCAGATATCTCATAGCACATCCTCCATCTGGACTGCTATGTCACAGGAAGAAGTCAAGTTCTCTTGCCTCCTAGTCAACCTGGGATTAGAGTGACTTGTCTGGAGCCCAAGCTCTAGCTTCTGCCACCATCTTGGTCCTATGGGCACAGATCAACTAGACACACTCCTTTGCCTGCTCTGCTTTCACTGCAGGCTGCTGTGCTCACTCTTACAGTGCCCCCACCCAACGTGCCACACAGACACAGCACCCTTCTACATCAACTGCTGAAGAGTATGTGTGTCAGATACATAGCCATGGGGCTCAGAGGGCTGGCACTTAGGGAGTGGAGGAGTCCAGTGGGAACTTTCCCAGGCCGTGACCCACGAGGGTGCATCTGAACTGATTCCTCCAAACCATGGACACTACTGCTCCCCTGCCAGGACCTTGGAGCTGCTTGGAGAAACTCAGGTGCCTAGGAGAGGGACACCAAACTGACCTGCTTTTTCCTTGCAGGACAGACAGGAACCAATCTCCCAAGGTCAGAGACAGTGAGGAACCCCTGCTGCAGGCTCCAACCCCACCCACATGGCTGAACTGAAGGACAGCCAACTTTTGGAACTGCCCCTGCAGCTACCAGATGTAGTTCTGCATACACCAGTGATTTACTGGGCCAGCACAGTTCAGCCAGCCACATGGGTGAGAGTCAATAAGCACTTCACACTGTTGGTGGCTTGTGGGGACTCCATAGATGGATGGGGGAATGGGCACACCAACCCTATGACCAGCTGCACCTGTCCCACCACCCCTCTTCTCTTACCTGACTGGCGACGACCTGCCAGGTGCCGCATGTGCACTGGTACCTCATCCATGGGCTGGTTTGACCTGGTTTTCTTCAGTCCCTCTGGGCTGCACCTGTAGCGAGGTGGGTCTGAAGGGGCAGAGAGGAAGCACATGCATGAGGCCCAGCTAAAGTCAGTCCCAGTTCCTTCAGGCAACCTGGTGGGCCCAGATGTGCTCCAGCACACATAATTTAGCCATTGTGGCCCTCTCTCTGTAGGTGCCCCATGCAGAGAGGTCACAACTGCTCTATGTGTGCAGAGCCAACCTCTCTGCTCAGAGATGGCTGTTGAAAGTTTCAATGGGCCAGGCATCAGACCCTACAGTGAGCCCTTCTTGCATATCGGCAGGGAAGGATGGAGAGCCAGGACACCACATGCCCCAGCTCTCACTCTCAAGACCAGAGGGTGCTTTTCAGGAGTGAGGATTAAAACCCCAGAGCCTTAGTGGTGGACAAACAGAAAGGTGCACAGCCAGCCAGCACTTACAGTAAGAGTCCATTTCCAAGATGGCTTCCTTGGCCTAGGAAGGAAGAAGACCTCTTGGTTAGTGAAGCATGGAACAACATGCCAATGCCAGAGCATTGGGACCTTGCAGAGGTGCTGCATCCCCCTTTCAGAAATCCCTGGGCCTGGGCCTCATCCCTGGCACACATCTCTGGCCACATAAAGCACTGTGTTCCCCAGCCTGGCACACTGAGGGTGGTGCATCAGGCCAATTCTGTAGTTTGGGGGGGCCAGGCTGGCTGGGGGTGCCAGTCCTCCTCACCTTCTGGGGAATTATGGCATGATGATTCTCCAGGATGAGCCTCTTGATGTGGTGGGTCCACACCCGCTTCTCCTCCACGCTCCTGGCCTGAGGCAGAGACATTATGGATTACAAACACCTTCAGCTTCCCTTTCCCTGCTCTGAACCCAGCCTACCTTTTCTGACCACCTCTAGCCCAGCCCCTGAGCCCCCCTCTCACCCCAGCTTGCCCCATCCAGCTTCACCCCAGGCCTGACCTGCTGTTATGCACCTCCAATAACATCCTGTCTGGCCCTTGCACCTCTCTAAACTTTGACCTGCCCAGGCCCTGTGACCGCCCTAGCCCTGCCCAGCCAGCCCCTCACGTACCTGAAGGCTGTACTGCTGCTTGCTGTGCTTATAGTGAGTGACACTGAAACACAGCGAGTCTCGGGTGCTCTCAATCAGCATCAAGGAGGAACACTGGGGTGTGGGAGACAGGTATCAGCATCAGGAAGCAGAGCCTTCTCCCTGGAGGCTAGCACAGGCACAGCCCCAAGGCTGCACCACCCGGGCAGCCATTCATTGGCACACCACTGGGCAAGACAGCCAGAGAGGTAACAGGGAGCAGCCAGAGCCTAGAGTAGATGGGCTGTGTCAAGAGATGGCTGAGAGCAGATGAAGCATGGGGGGAAGAGAGATCAAGAGCTGCCCAAGGAACAAGTCTGATGCTAGGGAACAACTGCCCTGTTTGGGCCTGGGATTTCAGCCCCAGGCTAAGTAGGCACTGCAGTGGCTAGCAGGTATTGTCACCAGGTGGCCAAACTACAAGTGAGGCTTTTCCTGTACCCAGAGACAGCCTGCTCTGATGGGAGGTAAAGGGGCATAGGGAGAAGGGGTAGGCAGTACAGTGGGTAGGGAGCCAGTGGGCAGAGACTCCTGTAGCTAGGCCCTAACCCACAAGTGAGCAACAGGACAGCCTGGCAAGAGAAGTCCCCAGACATATGCCTTCACTCCCTGACACTTGGTGGGGGGTTTCAGGGCCCCCTCTCCCATCCACCAAGCGCCACAAGGGAGTGTGAGGCTGCTTGTGGCTGCAGCAAGGTACCGGGATGTGGCTCTTGTAGATGAAGTGGTCCCCACGCTTCTTGGTGATGAGCAGGGTCTTGTCAAAAAGGAAGAAGGTACGCTCGTTGCGGACCCGCTGAACGCGGAAGGTGCCCTCCAGCACCAGCTCCCCATACGTGGTCAGGTCTGGCCCCTTCCAGTTCAGCAGCAGAGACTGGATCTCCTGACCAGACAAGAGCAAGGGTGGGTATGAACACCTTGGTCTGGTTGCTCAGTTCACCCCAGCCATAGTGCTAGGGGGAACACTAGGTCAGAAACCAGTCTAATGTGCTGCAGGGACCCTTGCTGCCAGCCCTGACACAAAAGCCACTGCCACATACCTCCTCCCTATCCCCTAGTGGAAGAGTTAAGCCACCTTTTGGGAGTGGTAGGCTGCATGAACAGGGCTAGGGCCAAAGGTAGGGCAATACTGCTGACCCAGCCCCTGCTGCTACCGCCGCTTTTCCCCCCATCCCCCTGCCCACTGCAGTGCCACTGACCTGCCACTGAATTGGTTATAACATTCCCGACACCAAACTACCACCCAGCTCCAACCACTCCCCGTGCTGAGCTGCCACCCAGATCTGACAGCTTAGTGGGCCATGTGGACCATATGTTGCTGATCTCTGCACTACTGTCCTTCTGCCTCATTCCCCCCGCCCCACAGGATTAGGAGCCTCTGTATTCCAAATCCCCATGTGCCTTCATAGCTCCCCACACCTTCCCCTGCTCTCAGTAACCTGCAGGCGCACGGCGTGTTCATGCTTGCGTTTCATGTCGTTGATGTACCAGGCCACGCAGGTCATGGTGTCAATAGCCTCCTCCACCACCTCGTAGCCCGACTCTGCCAAGTCAAAGTGCTTTGCAATCTCCTGAGGGCACAATGGAACATGAGGGCACACCCAGCCCCTCAGCTTCCCAGCGGCTCCCAGCCCCCTACTCAGCTAGCTCCACACCCAGGCCTACTCCCGCAGCACCTGACCCACTCATACCCTCCCACCTGAGCCCTGAGATCCCTGCTCCCCAGCCTTCCTCTCTAACAGATACTCATGGCCTGCCCCGACTTGGCCAGGGGAGATTGCTTGGCTTGGGGCAGCGGGGGAGTGTGTAATGGGGATGCTCAAAGCGCAAGCTTCAAATGGGGTGTAGCATCCTTGTCAATCCTGCGATCATAAGAAAGGAGGGCTGGAAGGGACCTCACAAAGTCATCTACTCCAGCCCCTTATTCAAGACAGGATCGTTCCTGACTAAACCATCCAGCCAAGTCTCTTTTGAAAGTTTCTAAGCATGGAGATTCCACAACTTCTCTAGGTAGCCTGTTCCAATGCCTGACCACTCTCATGATCAGAAAGTTCCTCCTAATCTCCAACCTAAATTTCCCTCTGCTACACCTTGAGGCCATTGTTCCTAGTCCTGTCCCCTACAGGTACAGGGAAAAGCCCATCATCTCTATAATAACCTTACAGGTATTTGAAGACTGTTATCAAATCCTCCCTCAGTCTTCTCTTCTAAATAATCCTAGTTTATTCTGCTTTTTCTCATATGTCTGGTCTCCCAGGCCCCTGCTCATTTTTGCTCTCCTGTGCTGGACTCTTTCCAAACTGTCCACATCCTTCTTGAAGTATGTGTCCCTGGACACAGTACTCCAGGATGAGGCCTCACCAGTGCTGAAAAGAGCATAAGAATCACTTCCCTTGATCTGTAAAGTGACACTCCTGTTAATACAACCCAGAGTGCTGTTGGCTTTTTTACAACAAGAGGACACTGTTGGCTCATATTCAGTTTACACAATCGTAGAAAATTAGGGTTAGAAGCGATCTCAGGAGGTCATCTAGTCCAACCATCTTGTCCTCAAAGCAGGATAAGCCCCAACCATATAATTCCAGCCAAGGTTTTGTCTAGCCGGGTCTTAAAAACCTTCAAGAATGGAGATTCCACAACCTCTCTGAGTAACCTGTTCCACTGTTTTCTTACCTTCCTAGTGAGAAAGTTTTTCCTAATATCTAACCTAAACTTCCCTTGCTGCAACTTGAGACCATTGCTCCTTGTTCTGTCATCCGCCACCACTGAGAACAG
The DNA here is from genome assembly GCF_000455745.1 of Alligator sinensis. Classification (NCBI taxonomy): domain Eukaryota; kingdom Metazoa; phylum Chordata; order Crocodylia; family Alligatoridae; genus Alligator; species Alligator sinensis. Next base: position 298,687 of record NW_005842877.1, read on the forward strand.
TCTAATTCCATCCTCTTTAGAACCACACTTCTGGTAGTTGAAGGCTGCTATTAAATCCTCCCTTAGTCTTCTCTTCTCCAGACTAAATAAGATCAGTTCCCTCAGCCTTTCCTCATGTGCGCCCCAGCCCCCCAACCATTTTTGTCATCCTACATTGGACTCTCTCCAATTTGCCCACAAATTGGCCCACCAATTTGTAGTGGGGGGCCCAAAACTGGACACAGTACTCCCGATGTGACCTCACCAGTGCTGAATAGAGGGGAATAATCACTTCCCTTGACCTGCTGGCATCACACCTACTAATGCAGCTCAGTATGCCATTAGCCCTCTTTGCATCAAGGGCACACTGCTGGCTCATATTCAAGCTTATTGTTCACTGTAATCCCCAGGTCCTTTTCTGCAGAGCTGCTGCTTAGCCACTCAGTCCCCAGCCTGCACTGGTGCATGGGATTGTTCTGTCCTAAGTGCAGGACTTTGCATTTCTCCTTATTGAACCTCATAACATTTCTTTTGGCCCAATCGTCCAATTTGCCAATTTGTCTCTCTGAATCCTATCCATTACCTTCCAGTGTATCTACTACTCCCCCACACTTGGTAGCATTTGCAAACTTGCTGAGGGTGCACTCCATCCCATCTTCCAGGTTGTTGATGAAGATATTGAACAAAACCGGTCTCAGGACTGACCCCACTTGATATCAGCTGCCAACATCTAGTAATCAAACAAGCTATTGATTACTACCCTCTGAGCCCTGGTCTATATTTCCTTAGCTTGTTGATGGGAATGTCATGGGATACTGTGTCAAAAGTCTTGCTAAAAGCAAGATATACCATGCCCACTGCTCTCCCCTCATCCACAGAGCCTGACACTACCGCAGAAGGAATTCAGGTTAGTGAGGTATGACTTGTTCTTGGTGAATTCATGCCGACTGTTACTGATCTCACCTTGTTCTCCTCTAGATGCTTTATAATGGAGATTCCTTGAGAGCCTGCTCTGAGAACTTTCCAACTATAGAGGTCAGGCTGACTGGCTGGTAGTCCCTTAGATCCTCCCTCTTCGCCTTAAAGATGGGTACTATATTTGCCCTTTTCTAGATGGATGGAGGGGCTGCCTTAGACATGAGAAGGGTGGGGCCAGGAGGCAGCAGCACAGGGAAGATACCAGGTAGGTGTGGGCAAGAGCTGGGGTGGGGGTAGTAGACAGGGTGGTGGTGGTGGATGGGGCACCAATACCAAGAAACTGTTGACAGAAGGCAATGGGGTGGGAGTAGGCAAGAATCCTCTGGACAGGTTTGAGCAAGTAGGCTCCCAAGGGCAAGGCATGCTGCATCTGCTCCTGGCACTCGCGGAAGAACCTGACCTGTTGCTTGTTCTGCATGCATTCAGTCAGTGCCGCCACTGAGCTGCAAGGATTGTTACTGGGATGAGGGGGGATGCCTAGGTGCCATGGTGAGGAACACAGGGCACAAGCAAGGCTCAGCAGAAGCCAAGTGGCATCCAGTGATGACGGGTACATATGACATCCTAGGCTGCCAGGGAACAAGTACTTTCCTCCACCATCCTGGAGCGCAGATGTGCCCCCAGGTTCTCCCACAGCCATGACACAGGACCTCCCATCTCAGATTAGACCCTGGGGGCAGCAGGCCCCAAATCTATCCATGACTGCATGGGCAGCAGGGCAACGTTACCTATGACCTCCAACTCAACTCAAGCTCTTGCTGCCAGGCCCCCAGCCCTCAGGAAGCACCTGCTACAGGCCAGGGAGGGGACAAGGTTTTCCCCATAAGGAAGCCAGCCAGTGTCCAACCCTGTGGCAGTAGAGAGTACCCACTCCATGTCCACACTTACTTAGGGTAGTTGTTGCAGTACTGCGTATAGATGTCAAAATCCTGGCTCTGCAAGGAGAATGAGAGGGAGTATAGCCAAGGAAGGGAGCTCCCCACCGCACTGCCTCCTGAGGTTCAGCCCCCTCACCTACAACCCATTCACAGTGCCCCAGCCCATCCACCCTGGCACCATGAGGCACCCCATCCACCCTCCTCTCCTCCCTTTCCCCGCCACCCCTGGCATTTCTACAGCCAACCCCATCCTGGTGCTATGACCCCCACTGCTAGCTGGAGTCCTTGCCATCTGTCAAGGCTTCACTGCCTCAGCCATGTGAGGTGGGAGGCCCTCTCCCATCATGACAACTGGCTTCCGTGTCAACCCTTAGCTTCTCAGCTCCCCCATGCAGCACCATGGTGCAATGTGCTACCAAGACATCCCCCAGGGAAGTCATCCATGTCCCGCTTACCCTGTCTACGAAGCACCTGGCCACAGCTACAGGGTTGTTGTCACAGCTCTCTAGGTCGTGCAGCAGCTCACTGAGTGGAGAGTGCATTGGTTGTCTGGGGCAGTAGCTGGGCTGTGCTGCCCCCACAAAGTGAACAAAACCCGCTAAGAACATACATGCTCAGGACAGGTAGGTACATGGGCTGGGCACATGCTGCAGGCATGCAAGAAAACCCCCAAACACACGAACCAACTGGCCAGTGGGGCATGCGGGATCCAGACATGGTACCCACCTGGGCAGGGCCTTCCAGAGCCAGCAGAGAATCAAAATAGAGCCAGGGTTATGAGACACAAGAGATGCAGTGGCCAGATGCCCCCTGCCCCAGACCCCAGCAGCTGGCTCTCACTGTGCCAGCCTCAGCAGCCCTTCATTGTGCCATGTTCCTGTCCCAAGCAACACACAGCCTCTATAGACAGAGTGGCCTTCACCTTGCCCTCAGGGCTTCCTGCCAAAAGGCTCTTAGCTGAGACAGCTTCAGTGTCAAGGGCAGGACTGATGAGCACCCACAGAACTGTGGGGAGAGCCCAGGGTTGGGTTTCTAGGGGGCTGTGCATCAGGACTGGGGGCCCTAGTAGGGCTGGGGGGGAGAGGCCAGGGCTGAGATATTTAGGGCTGCAGGGCAGGAGTCACGGGCACAGACAAATCACCATGGCAGTAAAAGGAGGAAATTGGCTTAGTGCTGGCTCTCCTGCACCACAGGAATGCAGCAGCATTTCTCTCTCTAGAAGAGGGGGAAGAGGAGGGGCCTTGGCTCACCTGCTCAGCTCATAGATGTCCTCGATGTTCCCAAAGAGTGCGCTGACCTGGTCTGGCTGTAGCAGTTCCTCCCGCACATCAATGATCTTGCCCAGGTAGCTCTGTAGGATGACCATGACCAGAGGTAGCATAGGCCAGCACCTCCCAAAGGAACTCAGGGCATACTGCAGGCAGTGCCAGGGGACTCCTTGCCCTCCTGGATTACAGCTGCTTCTGACTAGCAGGGAGCTCCACCCTCAGGGCTGGGCTAGTCAACTGGCAGCAGAACCATCCCCCATCCAGGCCAAAGCCTTCCTGTCCCCACCACTGCCCACAGGCAAAGCTGTGTTCTGCACCATTCCCACCCCTGGGCAGGTATTAGGCATCTGGACTCAGGCAGAGCTCCTAATCCTAATCAACATCAGCCCAGATTCACATAACATGCTGGGAACTCCCCTTGCCCTAGAGAAGCCCGGGTGAGAAACACCACCCAGCACTAAACCAAATCCCAGCCCCTGAGGCAGTATGGGGGACAGTCTCAAACAGCCATAGTGCAGTTTTCTCCCTCCTTAACTCTTCTTATAGATTAGCTGCTGGGAGACCAGAGACCCTGGGCATCCCCTGCATGGGAGAATGGAGCCCAGAATAGTAGTAATCTGTGTCAAGCTAGATACTCCACTCCCTTTACCAGCCCCTGTGGATGTCAGGAACAATGGGGCGCCCCCAAAGCCATGCTGGGCCAAAGTATATGATGTACAGAGGTATTGAAAAGCCCAGAGTCCCAACTGGGGAAGGCACTAACCTGCCTAGCACTGGGGAGTGCTCACCTCCACAATGCTGCGCAGGTCCTGCACATACATGCGCTCTGACTCCACAATCTCCAGCACCACACGCTCCACGTAGCTCAGCTCACGGCGGCCAGCAGTGGAGGACTTGGAGCCATAGGGCGAGAGGGAGTGGGAGCCCTTCTGGCCCAGCCAGCCCCTTGGAGATGCGTTATTGTTACTGTTGTGCAGATGGCTGACCCGCAGAGCACACCCATCCCAAGTTGGTCCCTGGAGCCTCTCTTCCTTTCCCTCCATGGCGTGGCTGGCATGAGGTATCAGGTTCACCAGGTACTCCAAGGCATGCAACCCTGCAGAAGCAGGGACAGGCATCCTGTCATATCTGCCAATGTTGTCACAGAAGGGGCACTGGACGACTGAGGAAGAGACAGAGGCACTGTGATTAGGAAGCACACAGCCCCAAAGACTCCCCACTGCCAGCATCAGAGTTCAGGCTCATGGGACACCATATGCTCTCCCAGCTCAGAACAGGGTGAGCAAAGTGGGAGCTGCAACTGAGAGGGATGATCCCATGAGGTGCAAGTAGAAGCATAGCAGGGCCTTGCCCTGGCATCCCTAGTTCACTTGCTGTGGCTGGGCTGTCAGTGATGCAGAGACCTCATGGCTCCCTGGGGTAGCAGCTGGCATGCATGTTGGGAAAAGAGAGACACTCTTAGTCTCCTGCTGGGCACACAAATCAGTGACCCCTCATGAACACTCTGGCATAGGTGGCATACCCAGGGCCACTTGGCAGGAAGTGGCAGAGATAGGTCTTAACCACAAAGTCATCCCCCTGGGAACACAAATACATACTTACATTCAAAAAACTGTTGTCTCTTCAGCAGCAAGTGCACCTCTTTCACCTCAGCAGCACTGATGGGCAACAAAGAGGAGCCTTTGCTCAGTCCTGTAGCAGAGCAGAGCTGCTTCAGGGGGCTGAGCATGAGGCCTGTGCTACAGAGCCAGTGGGGGCTCAAGCTCAGGGAGGTGTATGGCACTGAAAAGCCTTTGCTCAAGGGAAAGCCAGCAATGGCTGAGGATACAGGGGTCCTGACACATATGCACCTTCCCCCCTGACTCATACACACACTTTCACCACCTCCCACCCCAAGTCAGAGAGATGGGAACCAGCCCACTTTCCCCCAGAAGGAGCTACCACTTGAGAGCTAAGAAATGCCAGCCCCATAGGATTTGTGGAGAGCCCTGGAAGCTGGATGACATGGCTCTGGGGTCTGGATTTGGCTCACAGACCCAGAGTTAAGCATCCATGTCCTATACCCATCACCAGAGCATCAGGCCTACAATGCTACTACAGAACAGGATTCCCCCACCCCAATCTCCCCAGAAGGGGATGCTCTGTTTTCAGATCTCAGGTAATTTGCTTCCTCGCAGTGTTGCCACCCCCCAGCAGAGTTCCACATTTTTTGCAGCATACACAACCAGGAACACACCCTCCAGAATAGAGCAGGCAGGCATGTGGCTGCAGGTCTGTGCTGCTCCAGCTCATGGGCATGGCCTCACTGATCCTTATCCCTGCCCCAGTTGCCGCTCCCCAGAACCATTCCTGCGACCTGCCTCCAGGACTTCCAGCCAGGGGGACTCCCTTTCACCCCAGAGCTTGGAGATGCATGCTGAAAGCCAATCCTTGCTTCCCTTTTTCTCCCAGATAAACATGCTGGTTGCAGGCCAAGGCAGCTCAGCTTGTTCCAGCCCAGGCAGTGTGAGCTGGCACCACCGGCCTGGGAAGGAGCAGCCTGCAGGCAGCAGGGAGAGGCTTAGCGCTGCTGCGTCATCCCTGTACCTGGATCTGCTCTGTCACCCTCCCATGCACCCACACAAAAGAGCCGTGCCACACCCAGGGGGAATTCTCTTGATAAGCTCAGCCCTGGATGCTGGGCTTCCTCTAGGCACCCTCAGCCTTTCCTGCCTTTACTCAAGTCCACAAAAGAGCCATCCCCACTTTTCTGTGCTACAGACATGTGCACAACAGTCCTCAAATGCAGCCAGCTCTGTGAGGGCCAGGTAGCACAGCAGAGGGAGAGGGATCTTCCAGCCCTGGCTGCAGAGGTGTGTCATGGAGAACATGAGCTGCTCCAAATTAAGGGGGCCTTGGTTTGCAAGCTACCCCGTGCTCTCACTGGGCTCAGGTATCCCCTCAGAGACACAAGAGCCCAAGCAGCAAGGGCAGGATGGGAAACAGCAGAGCAAGACAGGCTGTGAGTGCTTTTTTAATCCACCCTGGGTCCTAGCAACTTTCTAAGAAGACCCTGGACTTTTCTGGGCAGGTTGCACACACCTACAGCTGTAATATCTGGCAAATGATTTTCAGCAGCGGAAGCCTCCAGCTTGGTGCCTGGGTTTTTAGATCAGCACCTACATCATGCCGAACGTTATGGGGCCCTGTAGACACCAGCCAGAAATCAGGGCCTCCCCATCACGCTAGCTGCCACAAAGCTTCAAAAGAGATCATCTCTCTCCCCACCCATTTTGTCAGACGCTACCGAGCCACAAAGGTGGCCAGGGCCTCAACACTCAGGAACACCACACACACCTGAGCTCGCACAGGTCGCAGCTCACTGCTGCATACATCAATGTGATACCACACAGAGCTGCACTGCCATGCATGAAGAGAGCCCTAGAGCCCCCCTGTGGAAACTGGACATAACCCTCCATAAGGCCCAGAATTGACCCTGTGGGCCTTTGCTGCCCTACACTTATGGCTCCAGCGGAGCTGGAATGAGTGTGCCTTACAGGACTACCACAAATAGAAAAGACCTACAGGGCTCATGCAGAGCTTCACATATATGGTCCCTTTCATAGGGATGGACAGGTGCTTCCCACTCAACAGCCTAGGACTGCATTTTGCTGCAAACTTCAAAATTTCTGGGCTTCACTGAAAAAGATGATAGCAAGCAAGCCCTGGCAAACCGGTCCCTTTCCAGCCCCTATGAACCTATCCTTGAATGGGCAGGGGCATCACATGCTCCCACTGGGCACATTTTTGCTGGAAAAGGGCTCCACTCCGGAAAGGACAGGTGAAGAATATTTAGCACACTCCTTTGAGTCCCAGGCACCTTCTGGCATTCATGTGAGAATCTCAGCTTGCAATTATGGCTGAGGGCTCAGCACTTCTGTCAGAGCCAAAACGAGACCCAAAGGGGTGTGAGAACAAAAAAACAAAACAGTTCCTGGCAGCTGTAGCAGACAGTGCTGGGGAGGTGGACCAGCCATTCCAAACATAGTAATTCTTCCTTCTGAACCAATTTCACGCTGCTCTAATAGGCAGAGGGAAGAGTCAGGACATTCCTGCATTTCAAAGCTGGAGGGGCCATTACTTCACCCAGTCTGACATCCTGTAGAGGCTGGAGCAGCAAGCCTCAATCAGGGCCTGCCCTCTCTCTTCCCCCCAAGCTCTGAGATAGAGCATAACCTTTAGAAAGGGATTCTGGCCTTGATCTGGAAAGATTCCAGCTAATAGGAAGTTCACCCTGCCAGCTGGATGACACCTCCCCCCCGACCCCATTTTGCCTCCTGCTACCTCCCAGCCTCCAGGTTTTACCCTGCCTGCCAGAAACGGACTCAGGCAGGTACCTGGGGCCAAGGGACTGGTCATACTGGCTCTCAGGAAAGGCTTCTCCTGGAAAGCCTTCTCCCTAGCATTCTTGTGCACCAACGGAGGCAGCACACCCTGGAGGGCAGAACCCTGGGCTTGGAGCCTGGAGACACGGGGTGCATTGTCAGTTCTGCCACTGCCTTGGACAGTCCCCAGTGCAATTACCTCTCTGCCAGCAGCCCCCTTATCCATCCACCATCCTTTTAAGTGGGCCAAGAGCCAGAAGCGTCCCAAGGTCCATGGTTCCCATTTTTACCTTGTTTTCATCCAGAGACCTTTCAGCTACCATGGCAATGGGTGCTAGAGAAACCCTTCAGTTCCCTGAAGCCAGCCCATGGCTATGCTCACCTGGTCTGCCATCCCATAAAAGCCCTTTCAAGAAAGTTTGAAATTAAGGGGGCTGCTGCCTCCACCAGAGCTCCATGGATTGGTTTGGGTGGCTGAAGAACAGAACTACCATGGCTATGAGCCACATGACAGCCCTACTGGGGTCCACAGACAGCTAAGGCAGCAAGTGGGCTGAAGGTTGATCCAAATTTGGACTGTCCTGGATGGCTATGGCCCCCATAATTCCCAGCTAGTTCCAGGCACAGCACAGGATGAGTTCAGCCAGGACTTCCAGAGTCCATGGTGCTCAGTCATGCACCTTCTTCAGCTGAGGTGGGAGCAGAGATGGTCTAATCCAGAACAGGTATTCAGCCAATCTCTACTTCTGTTAGCACCCTCTGTGCTTGGGGAAAGGATAATCTGCTGTCCCCTAGCCACCCAGCAATCACACCTCCATGTACTGAAATACAGCCCCCTCCATGAAGTGACATAGCAAATAGTTCTTTGACAGGGTTAGCAAAGTCACCCAGTGCTTTACCACATGGATTTCCAAGAGGAACCACATAGCAGTATTACGGGGGGGTGTGGGAAGGAAGGGAAAGGGTCTCCTGAAGCCCAGGGCAGAGCAGCCAGTAGGTGCAAGGGGCAGGGGAGGGCAGGGGATTGGCACTGTGTATTCCTGTCTCTGAGCAATGAAGCTGAAGCAGCAGCTCCAAGAGCCATTGTAGCATGTCCAGGAACCCCAGGTCTACCTGCAAGCACTGACACTATCCCAGTGTTTCTTATTCATGTAGCTATAGGAAAAAAAATAGCTGCCACAGGGAAGAAACTGGCCATGGAGATCTGTGCTCCCTGACAAATGCACTTGGGTTGCATCCCAAAGACCAGCCCTTGACCCAAGTCCAGTCCACACACTAAACCTTCTCACTCAGACCTGGTGGTGTTTTTAACACAAACTAGTTGTTCTACAGGGCCTTGCAGAGCTAACACCAACACAACTCATCAGCTGCTTGGTACAGTGGAGGCACCTTTCCACAATTGCTCAACATGCCCACGAAGGACAGGGGAGCTCTCCCCTAAGCTGCTGGGGAGGAATGCCTAGCACAGCTCAGACTAGTACAGTGCCAGGTAGCAAGGGATGTGCAACCAGGCATTCTGGGAATTACACCCGAGCATGTGTAGTCATGGCAGACGAGCAGCTCAAGGGTTACTTCACAGTGCAGTTGTTCTCTTTTGAGTGAGGCTGATTCAAGTTAATTCTGCCACCTCCAGATGCAGTTTAAAATGCAAGTATGTCCCAGAGATGTGGCTCTGTCATCCCCAAATGCTTTGCAAACATGGCTGCAGCTTTGCTGTCAAGTTGTTATCAGTGAGATGTGACCACCTCTGGGGTGGAGTACAACAGCTGTTTAAGCACAGAGCAACACCACAGAAGGAAAAAAAGAAGGAACAGAGGCAAGAAATTGAAAAGGATGCTCCATTTAGAATAGCAGGGAAGGTTATTTAGCAACTGACTGAGAGCCGCCTGCCATAGTAACAAAATGCTGTCTGTCAACGTTAAGATCTACTGCATTAGCAAGCCAAGGGGTACTAGGACTTGAGGATGGAGAATGGCATTATCTGGGATTATGCCCATTGTGTATGAGAAGCAGCAAGAGAGCCTGAGGGACTGTATTCACACCTCAGCGGGGCCTCAATGGGTCCCAGCACCTGCAAACAGTGCCACACATTAAGAGATTACCCTTGCCTTAGGCTGCTGAACAGACACAGTGGGAGAAGTGGAAACTGAGGCACAGAATGGAAAGGGACTCACCCCAGGCCACTGACTAGGGTAGAGCAGAAGGAAAGCCTGGATCTGCAGCCTTTGGAGTCTAGTGCCCCATCCTCTCATCTAGACTGCCACCTGCAACACAGCTCCAGAAAAGCCTTCACTGGTACAGATTACCATATCCTGAGACATGTCCCATTTAAGTGCCAACCTCCTTAGGATGCACAGCATGGCAGCATCTCAGTCCTTGGGAGCCCTCTGGGGGAAGCTGTTTGGCAGGGAAACAGTTAACGTAGTTAGCATACAGTGGGTCAGGAGGCGGCTTTGAAGTCAAAGAGCAGCAGCCGCCTTCTGAAAACAAGTTTGATAAAAGTGTTATTCAGAAGGGAGTTCTGCTGGCCTGTCAGATTGTCTGCGTGTCTCAGCTTTGCACTCAGCACCCGCTGCTCAGGCCACTGCCCTGCGGGGTCTGGCTCAAAACCCCTTAATAAAGGAGGAGGGCAGGGGCCTGATTTACAAGCAGTGCTGGGCCTGCCCTCTCAAGAAAAATACATCCACAATGCAGTGCAATCCACATCTGGCCCAGGCCAGAGCATCCCCATTTCTTCCTCCCATGTCAGCCTATCTTGCTGTGGAGAACAGAGGAAACAAACAGACTGCATCTGTTTGCCAGGCACTCTGGCCCTGCCTGGAGACAGATGTGGCTGCCCGCAAAGTACGTTTGAGGCTTTAGTGAGACCTTACTTGCAGTGGCTGTGTTTATTGGGTTTGCCCACAGAGAACGGGGCACAGTGTAGCTACATGAGGGTTGGAGCCCTCTCTCAACCAAGGGGCTGGGGTGAGACGTCTTATCCAGTCTCTGGCTCTATGGTGCCCAGGTGCCAGTGGTGGAAGCACTGCAGGGGGTCTCCATACACTCAGACTTTGCACTGCTCTGATCAGGGAGGGGACATTAGGCAGTGCCATAACTAACCTAGATTTTTCAACATTATCCTCTGCAGCAGGACTAGCCTCACTGAGGGAAAGAACACAGTGCCCACTACCAAGCCCAGGCTAGCCACAGGTAGCCCGGCACTTAAGAGCTCCTGGGAAGCAAGACGGGTTCCTCAGCCTACCTCTGTCAGTAGCACAAAATCAGGATGCTTGCTCTCCCACCATTCCCCATTGCTACTGGGAGGCCGGATACCTAAATGGGCTAGAAGGCTGTGTTCCCCTGTGTCTGGAAAGGCTATTCCAGGGCACAGCGGGCAGGCAGTGCATGGCAGGGCAGGATTCCCAGATGCCAACTGGGCACCTGTCAACAGCACAAACTTTCCTTGCAGAAAAGAGCTCAGTTGGAAAAACCCAGCCAGAGCACAAGACCATCAACCCAGAGTGCAGTCTGGACCTGTCACTCACACAGGTGCAGTGCAAAACCCTGAACAAGGAAGCAGAGCTTTGAGCACCCCGACTTGCTTCTTGGAAAGCAAGGAAGTCACAAACCCTCAGCCTGGGATTCCAGCCAGGCCCGCAGTAAATCAAGCGGGGCTGGAGATTAACAGAAACCAGAGAGCATTCAAACCAAAGCTAGTTCAGAGGCTGGCCTTGCAATGCACCTCTCCATGGTTGAATGAGTCCCCAGCATTTTGTGCTGCCTGCAGGTGCAGGGGCCTACCAGATTTCACACCCAGTGCTAAATTATGACAGTCATATGATGCCAGAGAGTGGGTACAGGCCAAACAAAACTTGAGAGCAGAACAAGTCTGCTTGAAGGGGGAAGTTAACTTTGGGGCTGCCTGCCCCCACCTCCCCCAGGCTAGGCTGAGATATGGATTTCTCCTCATAGATGTGAGGGGATTTGTGGCCTAGCAGCCTTTGTAGCTCACCTGCAAATGCCACCTATGACGCCCACCCCTGGTAAGAGCCTGCTGTCTCACTGGGATGTTCTAATCCCACTCAGCATGAGCGGATTAGGGATCTCAGTACCACAGCTCCTGGAGGCTGGACAGAGAAGCTGTGAGATTCCAGCAATAGAGCTATCTGCTCCCAGCTCCAGTCCCAACCCCTGAACATGGAGCAATCAAGCACCCAGCAAGTACCTTTATCCTTTTATTTACCCTGCCTTGGCCCCCCTCCCCACTCCCACAGCAGGCACGTAGCAGGTAAAAGCCTGCAGACTTCTCTCCGTTATTTCCTCAATAATCAGATTAGATAAACACTAACACCAGGCTGCAGCCTCAAAAGGACCTGAAGCTGAGAAATGCAGCTGGGCCTAGGAAGAACCACAGCAACTCCTGCCTGGGTCTGGCAGCCTTCCCGCCACCTAATCAAAGGACAGCTCTTTCAAGATACAGCCAAGGAGATCTCTGCTTCTTCCTAGCCCATCTGAAAACTGTCAGGGATGGCTCCAGGCATGTAGTGGAATTGATCACTGTTCTTTTGAATACTTTGGGAGCTCTCTAATGGGGATCATCATATTCTGGTTAAAGCAGGGTGCATTGAAACAGCCAGGCCTAACCTGGCCATCATGCTTGTGCAGCTAATACAGTTCTTCAGTTTGCACTATGCCTGCTAGGTTGCTGTGTTGTTGTCATGTACAACAGCTTTCCAGGAATCTATTAAAAGCGAAAGTTGGCTCTCAGGACCACTTAGGTTGTATTTACTGCTCTATCGCTGACTTTCATTTGCCTGGTTCCTCTCTATCACTCTATCACTTTCATTTGCCTGGTTCCTTGGCCCGCTGATGATGGCAAGGAGCTAACAGTATTGACACACAAATCCCTATACACAACAAGAGAGCCTGAGGGACTGTATTTATGCCTCAGTGGGGCCTCAATGGGCCCCAGCACCTGCAAACAGTCCCACACATGAAGATTTCTCCCAAGGGATCTTCTCTGGCAAGGGATTTCTCCCAATCTCTCAGGTAAGACCTGTAATAGCTCAGTCCAAAACCACCTAGGAATCAAGTTGAGTGGCACTGAGCCAGCTCATTATCACTGGGCCCATGATTAAAGGTGGAATACTTTTGGAACTGCCCAGCACAAACCCACCCAAATATGTTCCAAGATCCCAAAACACCCATGGGAGGCAGGTGCCCAACTCTCCTTTGATATTCACAGCCCATGCTATGGTTATAGCTGCCAGTCCTGAGCACTGTGGAGCCTGGAGCCTGCAGCTTTGGTGGATGACACAGGCTCACCTTCAGCCAGGGAAGCACTTTCATGCCAGCATCTGCAAGCATCAAAGCCTAGTACTTAACAGAGTGGGACACCCTCAACAGTGAGGGAGGGGGTTCCCAGCGTTGTCCAGAGCAGGGCTGGGCGTGCTGTTCCCACACTATCACACTGATATTGGGCACCTGGTTGCATCCAGAATCTGAAGAGGATCAGAGGCAGGGGAACAGAGATAGCATCAGAGTCATCCCTGGCAGGGGGCAAATCGGGGCAACCACGTTGGGCCCTGTGGAGGGTGCCACCATTCTGCATGGCTGCCATGCGCCACTGGCTTCGTGCTCCAGCCGCTTGCCACCCCCCCACACCCAGGCTGATATGCCCCAGGCCCCACACACCCTTAGGAATGGCTCTGGATATCATGCTGTTTCTATGGCCATGGCAGTGCCTAGCACCAGGCAGATGGAGAGGGAAGGCAACCCCAGCTTTGGAGTCATCTTCCAGTCAGTGGCATAGGCCCAGGCACTCCTGCTCCCTATGTTCACCTGGAAGGATGGGAAGAGAATAGAGACTGAGAGAAGCCAACACTGGCACTTGCTGCAGGACTTTAGGCAACAGGATGAGACATTACCAGACATGTCCAAGAACTGTCTGCCCTTGCAGCTGGGGCAGATGCAACCAACTGTCTCCCAGAGGAGAGAAAGAGGTACCCTGTTAAAGGATGCTGTAGCCCTTTAAAAAGCAGAGCTGACTGCACCCAAGCTGGACAGTACCCCCATCTCCACCACTAGCACTCTCACCAGAGCCACTGAGCAGGGCTAATGTAACACAATGCTTGGGACTGGTCCTGTTACCCAGCCCTTCTTCAATGTCACTGGAAGAGGGCACCAGGTTCTCTTAGGTACCTATGGTAGCCTCCAGGCCACAATATTTTCATTATAAATAGGCATCACAACCACCTGAATTACAGAAGTGCCCTAACATCATCTGAGACCAGTGTCTGATTGCACAGATATAGGATATGACACAGTCCCTGCCATAACCAACCACATAGACAAAGTGCAAGAGGGGAAACAACATGCATAAAGTCACTCAGCAGGGCAGTGAGAAAGCTGGAAATTTGCCCAGGTCTCCTGGCTCTAATCAAGTGTCCTGCTCACTAGATCCAGCTACCTCCAAGGCACCCATGCATTACTTGTTGCATGCCACAGAGCAACCTAAGATAACTGGTAGGGACCAAAGCCACACAGAGTGGCAGGGGATCCCAAAACTTGTACGCTCTACGTGGCAATTGTGTGTGGAGATGGTGCAGAGTTGTGCCAGCAGTGTACTAATCCACAGGTCCCAGGAGCAGTAAAGGAGTTTCCCATAGAGAGGCTGGCCTTTAGGCATGGCTGGTATTTTTGTGAGATGGTTGTTGACAGGGTGAGGGTGAGCTCAAGGGATTCATCCAACACAAGAAGCCTGAAGCCTCAGGGGGGGGACTGGTGTGAACAGCTGGGGATCTTGCATCTGTGTCTCCCAGCTGTGGAAGCTAATTCATTGCTACAGCTGGGCTAGAAAAATATGCGCCCAGGCACCACGTCCCAGGGCACTAAAGAGCCCGAGCCCAAGCCCCAGCCCACACCTGTGTAGAACAGTGCAAAACTACAGTGCTGCTGTTAGGCTCAGCAGTTCAAGGGCCTGGTACCCAATCCAGCCTCCCTAGGGACTCATACCAAGTGCCCCAGAACCAGGGGAAGGTGCCAGCTCCTTGTTAGCCACTTCTGTCTCGACAGATCACCCAAGATCATGAGAATGTATGTACAGTCCCATGGGGGTAAAGGGAGCTGGGTAGGGACCCATGGGGTATATAGGCAGAGAGGGAAAATGGGCCCAGCATAGCGGAGGAGAGCAGGAGCAGGCCCAGCCCTGAGCTCCCACGCCCACAGGAAGGAACAGGAGAGTATCCTATCCAGTCAGCTCCCTCACATTCCTGTACAGGAAACTCTGAGCAAGGCAGTGTTGAAGGTACTTTCCCATGGCTCTCCACGGGCTGGGAGGAAGGGGAGGGGAGAGGTAGCAAGCATGTGGGAAAGCAGCTGGCTGCAGCCCAGGCAGGGAGCAGGGGGTCTGGAATGAGAGGGGGAGCAGGAGCTGGAAGCTGCCAGCTCTGTGGCCCACCCTCCTGCTTGGCAAGTGCCAGGTAACCTGGGGACTCAGCTCATGCTGTGGATGCAGACATGCATCACACACTTGCAGGGAAAAAACTAGCTTGGAGCCATCTGTGGGAAGGCTTGCTGGAGGAAGCCCTAGCCAAGAGGCAGAGCTAGGCTGGGACGGAAGGCGACTCAGTACCCAGGCAGATTGATTGGGATCTGACTATAAACAAAACCTCTAGTAGCACTCAGCCCTACAGCAGTGGAGGCCGAGGAAGAAAAAAAAAAAAATCACACAAATCCCTCTCCCTCTTGCCTCCTCCTCCTTCCAAGATAGAGGCTGCATGTGGCACACAGGGCCAAGCCTGGCCCAGATTTCTTGCCAAGATCAGCCCCCCTAAAACACCAGGGAGGCTCAGTGGGAGAGGTGCCAGTTGCACATGCTAAGTCCTGCTGGAAACTCCAGCCTCAATGACAACTCTACCACCATATGATTTTCTTGGGCCAGTGACAGTCTCCAGTATGGGCAGGATCCAACTGTGCCTGTGGGGTAGACTGGCCCATCTGACTGATGGCACCCCAGTCAGCTGACTCTCTCACAGCCCCATCTGCTCTGTAGTGTAATGGGGAAAAATCAGGAAACCCTTAGCTCAGCCCCTGGAGCTCAGAGGAGACTGAAATGTGCCGCAGGAGCTAACTGGTAGAAGACAGGTGCCCACTCCAGGTCCTGGGGAAACAGAGGATGGCTGAAACACGGAGGCTGCCACCATGACTTCAGCTCCATCACATGGGGCACAGCCAGCAGCTGGCTGCAAGATTCCAGCTGCCACAAAGCTAACCTGCATTAGGCTACAGTGCACCAGCAATGCCTCAGTCCTGGAACCACAGGCCTCGGCCAGACTGTGGCATGTCCAAGTTGCCCAGGATCTGATGTCAGTAAAGCTAGAACCGAGGTGTACAAGGAGTCTACCAGTGACAGTGCAGAAGATGCCAGGGAAGCAGTGCTCCTGGATGGGGGACAGCAGGGGATCTCAGCCTCTTCCCATTTGATTCACAATGCTCAGATCCCAGCAGGGAATCTGGGGAGTGTCCAATGTGCATCTCCATGGAACTCATGCTGGGGAGGAATGAGCTGCCCTTTTCCAAGGCCCCAATATACTCCAAGCAGTTAGCCTCTCTAAGCTGGGGCCTGCAGCAACTAAATCTCTCCCCACGCCCCTCACTGCCCAAAAAAACACTGATAACTCTAAAGCCACATCTAGTTGATGCTGTAGCTGACCTAATCTACAAGCTCTAGGCCCAGGATGAGTTTTGCCACCAGGCAGTCTGCATCTCAGGCTCCCTCCAAAACTACTGGGAGCAGAGGTAAAAGTCCACTGCCCACCCCAAGGGCATTGTCCCCAAGAACACAGCTGCCCCCTTCAACGTTACCATGGCACAAGAGGGGCAAGACAGCTCCTGGCAGGAGACACGCACAGAAACAGAGCTCAGTGTGCGGATGCCATGCAGCGTGGGGGCACCCAGGGTTGTGGCAGCCAGCTCTGCTGCCAGGGTAGGGCTTCCCAGGACGTCAGCAAGGAGCGGAGCGCTGCCCTGACACATCAGCATTCCTCAGCGGCAGGTGATGCAAGCGCCCCAACAGCCCCGTCCTGGCCACCGGCCACCAGCCGCCCACTCTCCACCCTCCTTCCAGCGCCCCAGGCCCGCGACTTCCACACG